>NC_088709.1:50116210-50416210 GCF_963576615.1 Watersipora subatra
TTCGTCAAAATATTATCACAAATATACTTCACGCATTCAATAAAACCATGTCTATTGTTCTTACGCGTCTGTTTTATCGTCATTGTAATGCTGTCACTTTTAGCACTGATATCTTATAGCTTACTGTAAAAAATCGTTAAACTTTTCAACCTTAGCTCGAATGAGTACATATCATTAGCTGATAATCATGATGAGCCTGTTGGTTACCTGTGATAATCGAAAAGTGCTGCAAAAATTATTTCCGAAGTATTGGGTCACATGATCAGATTAAGACTTGACGATTAGTCCAAGCCAAAAGAAAACTGTAAAGTAGCGAGCATCTATATTTGATACGGGGTCTTCGGCAGAACCTGAAGTGTTTGTCATAAACTAGTGCTACAATAAGTTTTATATTGAGCTTTTTATTGGCCTTTCAATTCTCGTGAGAACATCACGTGACAAGACGATAACCAAACTGTAATGTATACGTCAAATAAATAAAGAGATTCCAATCTATGGTAGCTTTTCGTTTTTGAGTGTTTAAGAGCTAGTAATCACATTTCCACATATTTGGCACTTACAACACAACGGAGTAAGACATGGTGAATTTATTAATACCAAATAACGAATGTGAATTTTGTTGCGAGTCAACCTTTAAGCTTTTTTATTGCTCATTGCTGAACCACCAAGCTAGTGGAATTTTTCTTTACTATTGCTTTGTAGATTGTGGGACGCTCCTCTACCACCCTGGTATTCCAGCTTGGAAATCAGTTTATTAAGACTCCAGTTGGACTTACAGGGTAATTAGAAAGCACGCAACTTCTAAGCATAGATGATTTGGTAAGATCAAGGTTAGTGTTCTAGAAAGTACTGGCGCATTGCATTCTCATTTTTTAGATCCTATGGCAAAACATTGCATACAGTATGTTAATATGATCATTTTTGCTGTATCAATATTTGATTTTTATTGTAGTCACCGCTGCAAAAGAGTGATAGAATAGCGTACCCATGTCAAGCATCCCAGAGTCTACTACAAAAATCCGGTACAACTACTTTGCAGACAAAAAGGCACCCTGCTGGCTATGTACTCAAGAAGTAAGTCATATGCACTGCAGCAAGACTCGCTTACATTGCTGTCAATACTGACAGCATAATGACATATAGGCTGCGCTGTCATGTCACTATGACATGTTCACACACTTGCTCTAGGATTGCATTAGTATGCCACAGAATATGATCATAGACATCTGTAGACCTATCATAACATATCATAACCCGAGAGAATCAACTGTAAACAGTTTTAAATAGAAGTTGAATGGTGCTTCACATCCAGGCATGTCAGTTGCTAAAATCCAGTCATGTCAGTTGCTAATATCCAAGTATGTCAGTTGCTATTATCCAAGCATGTCAGTTGCTAATATCCAGGCATATCAGTTGCTGATTTCCAGGCATGTCACTTGCTAACATCCAGGCATGTCACTTGCTAATATCCAGGCATGTCAGTTGCTAATACCCAGGCATGTCATGTGCTAATATCCAGTCATGTCAGATGCTAATACCCATGCATGTCAATTGTTAATATCCAGTCATATCAGTTGCTAATATCCAGTCATGTCAGATGCTAGTATAGCCATAGATGACATAGCAATATTTCCATACTATGGCCATACTGCTTTCTGTGCACTGCATCGCTGGCATGCTATCAATGTAACAGTATTAGGTTGACTGTGTACGCACCACTGTGTTACCCCTGCATATGTATGGGAATAATATGTTACTCATGTATATGTACTGTGGAAATGTTATGTTACCACAGTGCATATACTGTAGAAGTAACGCGTATGCATTGAAGAAATAACAACTTACCACATTGCTTGCATTGTGGAAGTACCGTGTTACTATTGTACAAGCATGGTGAGAGTGCGATGTTATCTATATTCATTCATTATGAGATTGTGATGGTGCCACTTTGCACTGTTTGAGTACTACAATGTCACTGTACATGCACTTTTGGAGTACTACGTGTATTTTGTTACAATTTCACTGTAGAAAGACTATGTTATCAAAGTGTGAGCGTCAGTATATATTGTATTACAGAGACTGATGAATGTATCACACATTCAGGATTTTATAATAAAGCCATCTCTAACCAAACTCTACTGTATATTTATAGAGCGGTATTTTAGTGTGTACATTTCCCTTTTTTTAGATTTCTTGTAGCTTTATAGGCTATTTCATATGGTGTTAGTAATTATTAGTATAGTTCAAGGTAACAGCGAGTGTTTGTCCTGTTCAGCCCGTTCTTGCCGCTTCCACTTACTGCTACCCGCTTGACACGTCACTGTTGCTATTGATCAGCGTGATAGTCTGCATGCAGAGCTTCCCAATTGGAGTTGCTCTTGCCTCGATTTTTAAATGTTCCCTTGTCTAGACTTGTCGACTTTTGATCATTGTTGCGGCAGTTAAGAGTTTATCAGAAAAACTTTATCAAAAATAAAATAAAAAGTTTGTAGAGCTTATGAACTGGAATAAATCAAGCATCAGCCATAGTTATCAGTAAGAAATGATTTAGCAGAAATTAGGTGGTTAAGTAGAGAGAGGTTGGTAAACTCTAACACCACTAGGTTTGTATGCTAAACACAACTGATTGGTTTAGTGCCAAATAAGCTTTTTGTTTGTTCACTTGAACACTTACTACTCTATGGGAGGTGATATGGTAGCATATACAATGCCACACAGAGGAGTGAAGACATTTACTGTAATAAATGTCACCACTCCTGTCTTGGATTATTTCAGTGTGACCCAAAAGTAAATGTTATCCGCAATCTCAAAGTGAGACTGAGAGGCTGTGATCAATTAAATAGAGATTGTGTACTATGTCAAAGGTTAGGGAGGTAATTGACTATTATCTCTCATGAAGCAAATATGATGGCACAAAGGCATATCACAGTGAACACCAGTCTTATATCACATCAACAGTAGTACTCAATAGCTATTAGTAATATTTATAGTTTGGTTGGGATTCAGGCGTGTCCAAATTTGCCGGTTCTGGACCATGGATGCATTCGACAGAGATAATCAAGGAGTTGTCTACTACTTCACAGTTGTCAGCTCTTGAATAAAAGCTTTTCCAATACTCTGTAAGTCACCCCTTATCATTGCTTAAAGCAATTAGTTTTTATTTTATATTCTCTTTGAATTGTCCTGCTTTACTTATATTCAGTTTTAATCAAAGTTATCAGAAGATAAACCAGAAATATGTGAACCTTAGTAACTGTAATATATGGAGTGTGTGAGCCATATAGATCAGTGAATCATAGTTTAGCAAAAATTAGGTTTGCATAAGATTTACCAAACATAGAAAGAGTTTGGTAACTTCAAACTCAACTATGGATGCTGTGCAGGGGAATTTGGTAAAGTTTAAAAGCTATCCTAAAATGACTGATTGCTATGGTTTAGATGGGTAACAACCGCACAATTGCCCTTAGTAAACTTTTTCCCGACAATAATTGATCCGTAATACAACTCCCCCACTTAAAAAACACATTGAAAAAATTTATTTTCTGCCCCAAAATGCTTTATTATTTCATTATTTAAATTCGGAGCAGTTATCCTATAAAGGAAGTTGTTTTGCAGCCGTTTAAATAAACTTGTACTAAAAATTGTGGGAATATCGTAAACAATGGGAGCTTATACATTAACCTAGAGCAAGGTATCCTAAAAAGTGTATTATTATATTGTCTAAGACTTTTAGACATTTTATCTAAAGAGTGTGATACTTAATTGTACCACATGAAACTAATAGTAATAAAATGCTTAACTTATAGAGTGAAGTTCCACTTAAACATATTTTAATATTTAGCTCTGATTTATCATTGAGCACTCTGTAACGAATTGTGCGGCATCTACTTTATGTATATGAATTATAAATATGAATATATATACATGTATATATATGCATGTATATATAATGTGCATATAATATAATGTATATCTATTGTATATCTTTATGCAGTATACATAGATATCATATGGTTTATTGATATATAATTCATATTGATTTATATATATTTATATATACATGTATATAAATATAATATTCCTGTATATGTATTTGAAGTATGTACATGAGAAAGTATTTATGGTATCTTCAAGTTGTAAAAGGGAGAAAAATATGCATGTCATACAGCCAATCAGTGTAATTACTTAACAGTATAAACTTGGCTGAGGAATTCTAAGATTTCTAGCGGAATGTGATGACATCACTCACTCAGTAGTTCACAGTGTTAGCTCGTATCTGTAGTGATACACAGTACATTGCTACGGCTGTGCCCAATATCGCGGTACTGCCAAGCCATTTTTAGTGTCTGCAAAATTAAGTTATAGGCCTACACTTTCTTATAGATATACATCTATTTCAATGACAACCAACTAAAGTCTGTTTAAAATTTTAAATTCAACATAATTTTTTGCATAGAAATACAAAAATCTAGATAAGTATCACAACTTCTTGATATTGGTTGCTATGACATTTTGAAATGTAAACAAAGATTTGCATTGATTTTCGTTTCTCAAACTTTAATACCAGTTTTCTCAAAACAATTTTCTCGCGCTAGTGGTAAACATGCATTCAGTTTATTGACCATAAAAGCCGCTGTAATTAAGCTAGAATAAATTTTTTTTTGCAAAATAACTGATAATCTTCTCCTTATGTTAGTGTAGACTCTAAATCTCACACACCCGACTTAACCATGGTTTCTGTGATCATGAACCATTTTTTCACTTTGGTTACAGATCGCTGTCAAAACCATTCTGCATTCAACACAACCAACTTTCAAACTGTATATATTACACAGCAGCTTGCCATTTTACTTATAATATTGCATGTCTCTTATTGCAGGTGAGAGATATAAACATACTAGCCGTGTCACCCGGCGTTGCCCGTGTAATAGAAGAACATTTGGACAGAAAATTAATTTGTATTTAACATATAATCACATTTGCCATTCTAACTTTCAAACTACATATCATGAGAGAAGTTTTTTGTCTTATAAATAATGAGAAGTGGTGAGAGTTTTGCTATTAGGGCCATTAGGCAGTTTAATAATGTGAGGAACAGCTTCTCGTGACGTTATGCTATGACCCGCGTCATACGTAAAGCAGTTAGGTATAGCTCTGATATAATGCCTTATATTGGTTGGCCAACAACTGCGACATCCTTAGTCCAGTGGGCTAGACATAAGACTTCTGCCCGGCTTCGTGCGAGATCGAATCTTCGTCGGTATGTAATATTTATTTCAAGGATTTATATTTATAAATATTTCAATATTTATAGCCGGATTTCCGACATACGACACACGGATTTTGAAAAATATATATATAGATAATCATTTCCTTTCATTATTGCTGTTTGTTGTACATAATAACAACCAGTACATTGCAGCTACTATTGCAGTTATCCTATTGCACTGCAGTGACATTTGACGGCTAATATTGCATTTCTCAACCAACAGTACCTTCTCTTTTTTCCAATATCACTTTGGTTGTGGGCAGTATGACAGGAAAATTTCTAGTATTGTGTATATTTATTGTGTATTTATGTTCATTATAAACATATATCTTATGGTTTATTGATATATAATTCATATGTATTTATATATATTTACATGTACATGTATATATATATAATATTCATGTATATATAATATTAATGTATATGTATTTGAATTATGCACATGAGAAAGTTTTTATGGTATCTTCAAGCTGTACAAGTGAGCAAAATACACATGTCATACAGCCAATCAGTGTAATTACTTAACAGTATAAACTTGGCTGAGGAATTCTAAGATTTCTAGCGGAATGTGATGACATCACTCACTCAGTAGTTCTCAGTGAAGTTACACAGTAGTTACAGTGGGTTACACAGAGTCCCTTCATTCTGAGCTATTATTATTAACTATTATTGACTGCTATCATTCTTCGATCATGAGCATCGCGGATTGTCCACCACAGACTGGCAGCGGGATAGGCGGGCTTCGTTTATCATCATCCAGCTCGCTGGCCGAGCTGGATAACACCTCTTATGGTTTCGGTAAGCAATGTATAAATACATGTTCATTTTCACTGAAGGAATATTGTAAGTTTATAATCTGTCTATAAAAAAGATGTAATGTTTCTCTTCCTTGAAGCAATATAAGTTTATAATCTGACTATAAAAAGATGTGAAACTCATAAACTATTGTGAAAATAAATACATTAGAATCGATGTTTAGCTAGTTACTACTTAGCGACTGCTGAAAGGAATAAGGACCTCATCGAAACTGATATATTGTTAAAGTGAGAGACAGTAGAGCAGTGAGCTGTAGAGGAGCGATTTATGTGTCTTTTAAAAACAAAGAGTCTAGTATCAGGCGCTTCAGTTCAAAAATTTGTGTTGGAATCAAACCAAAGCGGATGGCGCATGAGAAGTTGTCATACCCATTAATTTCCTTTCATCATTCAAACTGTAGTTTGTGGAATGAATCAACAAACATGAAAATGAGAGACTATTTAGTCACGCATTTGACATATGAGCAAAAGATCTGACTGTTATGTCTATATCCTTTCTCACCAATTTTTTGTTTGTCTAAGACATGCCTGTAAAATAAAACATAACATTTAATATATATTATAAAAATGCTTAAGAATGCTTGCTTTTGACTCATATTTGATTACTTTATTCTAGTCCATACTACCTCCTTTGTTAGGTTGATATGAAATATTTTAAACTGATATCAGCTGCTTCAATCAACTTAGTAAATCAGTCAAAAGACTGCAACAAATTTAATTATAAAATGTAGTGACATTTATTCGAAAGAGTAGCCTCAGGACCTACGTAATAATAAGTCATGAAAGGTCATGATGTCGTTATTCTTATTAAAAACTCGCTATAGCTAGGCCAGTACACTCAACTAAAAGATTTCCTTAATATAAGACTTGATAAATTCATTAACTATTTGCAAGTGTCTTTCTCCACAAATTCAATCGGTGAAAAAGTGAACATCTCATGGTGACACAACTATTAACATTCCGCTCCAACCAAACTTTTATGAACTGTCATAACTTTCACTATTGAGTCAGAGTGTTATGAAACTCGATAAGTAACTTTGTTACAAATAGAACTCGATCTAAGACGTTTAAACTGAAATTGTATTATTTCATTTTAGAACTCCCTGAATTCTTTGCTCAAGAAGAGGGCAGCTCTTCCTCCTCCGGACAATCTGCGCCAGCAATTACTTGGCCACTGCCTGCTGCCCTTCAATTTATGCTAGATGCTGGTCATCTAGCTACTTTGAGGGCAGCAGAGCCAAAAAATTTAACGTGGCCAGTGATGGAGGAAGAGCTGCCTGATTCGACATCTACTCCTTCATCTCAACCTCTTCCAATGCAATCAGCACCCTATCCACCTTCACACTCCAAATCTTCACCTCAATTTCATTCATCAACACCCCGATCAGTACAAAAGAAACCATCACCCCATCTACCTTCACCATCGAAATCATCACCTGCATCTCCATCATCAACATACTCAAAAGCACCACTCCTCCCATCATCGCCACCATCTCCAGCCCAAACTGGAACAGTAACAAAGATTTTAATTGGTTGCGCCGCGGTAGGAGTGGCAGTGGCAGCCTTCAAGCTGTACAAGTAAGTTCTTATGCTAAACAACCTATATCATTATAGTACATGTTCTATTGCTGACTAAAGCCTGGTTCCTATATCGATTGCGAGACTCCGGCGGTAACAGGCCCGCTGGCATATGTTCACATAAAGCCACATCGTTATTAATATCGTAAACATAATTTTGTGATCAAATAAAATTTTCGCTCCCCCATGCCATTCCTATAATGGTGACCTTTACCCGTACAGTGCATTCGGGAAGGCTTTGCCTGCGGTTTTTGCGAAATTTGAGCAGTGCGAAACTATTGCGATGCTGCCGGCAACTACTGGCGGTCCTTGGTGGTACTTGGCGTAGGTTCCCATTTCACCGCTAATAACCAGCTGCGCTGTCGCCGGTGCTTTGCGACGTATATGGGAACCAGTCTTTAAGAATTTAACTAATATCTACATGTTACCAAATATAATTCTTTGACTTGTAGGCACTGGTGCCAATGAAACCACCACTTCATTGCCACCAGAGGATGCTGCCATTGCCACTTCTTTCCATCCACCAACTCACCTACTATCGCCACAACAACTGTCACAACCACCACCTCTACTATCCCAATCACCATCATCTTTCGCTTCACCACCTCTAACACCACCACTGTCGCAACCACCACAAACACCGCCACAATCACCAAATCATCTTCACCACAACTTCATATTTACCCCATTCACTTCATCGCCACCATCACAATTGCCCCTCTACTACCATCACTATCGCCTCACCATTAATAATCATCAACACTACACATGTCGACTCACCACCCCTACCGCCTAGCCCGCCACCTGCTGCCAGTCAACTTCCAACCCACTTTTACTCAAATAAAGCCCATCTCTTCTAATCCACTCTTCACCACAACACCACCAACCACCACAACACTATATCTCAGCCAATGTTGAAGTGAGTATTGATTGTCATTATGATGGATGTAACTTTGTTAGAGGATTCTTGACAAGTCATGGCAGTTGAGTACTGACAGTTTAAAGTTTGCTAATATTTGATAATATTTAGTTTCTACTCAGTAAATGTCTGGCGTTGCACGGGTAAACAAAGTAACTAACTAACAACTTTGACTAACTTAATACGTAACATAAGTTAGCTCAATATTTGTTCTATTACACACAGCATAGGTAAAAAGATGCAAAGATTTGGAAGCATGATTCGCTGACATATGATATGATGACTTTCTATTGACTTTTGACAGTCCAAACCTTATAAATCAATAGAGGGTAAAAGGCGTGTCATTTGGCAAGCCATCTTTGGTCTTTTTATTATCTGTTGTCACTGATTTACACAAGAATAACAGTTTATACTGTTTATGCTATGAATAGTAATACTGTATCACATCTGCTTATCGAATTCAAGGATAGAAAAATAGTTATAATCTTCTGAATGCTGCATCTCTTTTATTATTTTCTATCTGAGAGTAGTTGAAGGTGATGTTATATATATATATATATATATATAATATAAATATATTATAATTACTATAAATTCCACTGTCATACAGCCCACGACCAAAGAGATGTTGGAAAAAAGAAAGGGTACTGACGGTTGAGAAATGCAATATTGGCAGTCAAATGGCACTGCAGCGCAATAGAATAACTGCAATGGTAGTTGTAATATACTGGGTGTGGGTGTTATTATATGTTTATATCTCTCCCCCTGCAATAGGAGAAATGCAATATTGGCCAATATTAAAAGTAAAATGCACTGATATTATTAGAATAGCCAATATTGTTAATATAGTAATAATATAAAACCAATGCACAATTTTGTTTACATTTCAAAATGTCATAGCTAGCATTATCAAGAATTTGTGATGTTTATATAGATTTTTAGAAAAGCTGTACTACGTAGTCATTGTTCTGTAGTCATCCAAACTTATAATAAAATATTGTAATGATTTCATAAGAATTGTTAGAAGGAAATATCATCGTCATTTCCTTTACTTACACTGCATTGGACATCAGTTAGAATATCAAAGTACTCAAAAGTGTCTAAAATGTCAGTTATTTTGAAATCAGCAAATTGTCGAATTGCCGAAACCTTCGGCAATTTGACAATGATATATAGACTGGTGAAATGTGCACGTTATTTTTTTATGAAATGCGCGCGACTTAATCATTTTATTCTCTGTTGCTTGGCGTTTCAAGTTCCGGTCCTAACTTTGATAAAAGTAAGGCTTTTATGGCCTTACTTTAATCAAAGTACGGCCATAAATAATACTAAGTAACGATTTTTGGCCAATAAATCTGTCTATTTGTGTATAATTCATTCAGATGGGTACCTTTTAAGATACTGTCGACACTTTTCAAAGACTTGGTAATATATTTGAATTGGTTTATATGTGTTTTTTATCGTTATTATACTTTAACGACTCTGCTAAACGATGGTTAAAATTTTTCATGAGTTTTCAAAACGAGGGTTTGCGACGTCGTTGTTGAAAATTTTCGTAAGTTGTGTGCACATGCATTTATCATGTGAATAATTTATCATAATAATCACATCATTTATCACATCATTACACATGCACATAACGGCAGCCTCGTAATACTCAATGACCGGAATGAAACTCTTATTTAAAGTTGACGAAGGTTTGGAGCTCCCGTCGAATTGGAGAAAGTTGGGGGGCTTTTTGTATGTATATACCTCTTTTTCGCGGGGATAAAACCTCATGAATAAGAGAGTTTTACAACATTTACTTCAAATTGAAAAGCAGAAAGTCCATACTTGGAGTGAACTAATAAAATAATTAAAATAGCATTACTAAGGTGTGCCTAGATACGCAGATTTGTCATTATTTGATACATTACTAAATTGAGTATAGATAGCTTTATTATGATATGATACAGTACCGAGGTAAGCATAGATAGCTTTGTAATAATGTGATACAATCAGATTGTCTCTTAGTGATTACATTAGTAATCTCTTATGGTCTCCAAGTGATCTCTAAATTAGAGAGTCTCCATGTGATCTCTTAGCATCTCTAAGTTGGAGATCATGCTTCTTTTGAATTACCATGTTCTTAAATGTCGGTTGCATTTAAATGCAATTTTTGTTAGCTTTGGTAATAAATATACTTATTGGCATGCAAATTCTTTGCTGTTACTATATGTTTACAGTAATTGAGCCCTTGAACTACCTAGGGGGTACATGTAACTCTCCTGCATGCGGCATGGCTCCAAGTCTGTAATGAATATATTGCAGTGAGAGGAGAGCTGCAATGCCCGCAGTGCATGGTCAAGAACAAGAGGTTAGATTGGGAGTACGCACATCGGCCATCAGCAGTAGAAAGAGGGATAACTCCAAAAGGACAAGTAGCCTATACGAATCCTGTCTCATCAGATAAGAGGTTTGTATGTTGTTGTAACTGCCAATTGCATGGTTGTTACAATCAAATTCAAATGAAAGATGCTGCCAGCAGAAATTTGGTACTGGTATAATACTATTCACACATGAAACAATAATACCAGCAGTAGATACAACCCTCCAGTTTATCAGTATGCATATTTAATTTCTTATACACAAGTTTGTCATTCTTTTTCAGTTTGAAATCTAAAAAATTGGAGCCACCGCTACCGGGGTCAAGTAAAGGTCGTTTATCACAAGCCTCCAAAGTATCAAACCTACTTCTCACACAGAACTATCTGCCAGTCGTGGATATGACGACCAAGTTCTATGAAGAGCATTTGGATACTGGCAGCAAATGACCTTCCGATCTCTTTATTTAGAAATGTGAATAATATCTTTATGTGATGTTTGTGTTGAAACAATTATATATTTTGTTATTATTTTGCGTGCTTTATGAATATAATTTCTACAATATGAAATGAGAGACATGAAGTAGATGGAATTTGAATTGCGCTTGACAGTATTGATCATGTCTTGACTAGTTTGTGCAGTGAATCAGATACAACGCAATGTTTGTTAGCGATTCTCAGCAGATAAACATTCACTAGAGCCTGTCAGTCATGTTACCTATATCAGACGATATTAAACTTCAAAAGTCGGTGACTACCCTAGGACACTTATATTTTGCTAGTATTTAGTTTCGGGAGTAGCTCACAGAGTAAAATTTCACAGCAACTTAATTTCGCAGCTCTGATGAGTGCGAAAATATAGTGATTTGGAAATAAATGCAGTGGAACAAACATAATTAGATTCCTCAGGTTCAGTTCACCGATAAAAAAAATTCAATTTGCGACTAGTTTGTAATTGTGAACCGCAGGTAGAATGGTGTGGGCAAGGTCGATAATGCAATTTGATCGCTTGTTGTCTTTTGTTTCTTGGACTATCAATAGGCCCGTTTTCTCTGTAGCAGCTGGCCGGCTGAGCCGCCCCAACTTTTTGGGAATTTTTTACGGTAAGTACTGCAGTCCAATTCGGATAACTCTCCCTGGATAAAATGTAACATTTCATCTCAAACACAAGGTTAACTCGAACGGATTCGTTTGGTCAGTTCCAACACAATGATAAGTTGCTTCAGATAACTCGACCTCAACATAATTTATTTGAAAAGTTATTTGCCCAACGGCCATGGACACAGTTTTTATCGCTGTAGAATATCACTTCATTCCAAGCCATAGAGACCAACATCAACTTCTAGTAGTTCTTAGGCATCATTATTATCATCATCAGAGGCACAATATTTTTGGTAACAACTTTTATAAAGGTTTGCAAAAGATTAAGTTTTGTCAAACACCCGCTTGGCCATGTTCCATCGAAAGCGTAAAAGCTTCCAAATGAACTTAAAATAAAATCCGCAAAATTGATCTTTGTTAAAACGCTCAAAAGAAAAAGATGTCTTTTTCTGAGCGTTTTAACTGCGGTCCAGTTTTGCCTATTTTCATTTAAAAACGTCTCGTCAGTCACATCACCTAAAACAAAACAAATCTCAAAAAATAGAAAAATGTTGATACTTTCCGGTAAAAATTTTTAAAACTTCACACGACAGGCCCGGCTGAGGCCCTACATGAAAGAAATATGTTGGGGGCTTACACCGCCCCACCCTCCACACAGTAGGTCTTCATAACTAGTCGCCTAACATTAGCCACCCCAACTTGCAACCAGTGAATACAGGCCTGAATATCAATGAACAAAGCTATTTAGTTTCGCTTTTTCGCTCGTTTGTTATGATAGTTTAGTTTCGCACATTAATTTTTCGCGAGAGGATGACACCGCGAATACGCAAAAATTAGATGAGGCGAATACACAAGTGAATATGACAACATACTCTTGTGAAAAACTGAAACACGAATATTGTAGTATAGAGAGCTGTCGGTGACTAAATGGTGTGTCACCAAACAGGGTTCAGTATTTCCAAAACTGACCAATCAATGTTGAACAGCTTCTGGCTTTTTGTTGGTCAGTTTTGCGTTAAGCTCTATGATTGGCTAAAAATTTTCAATTGCGCCGCTCTTTCTTTACAGCATCTTCAGAAAATGTTTGCCTTTTTTATTGCTCAGTTTCTAAAATGGAACTAGTTTCACTTAAATCTGACTGGTTAAGTCATAAGACCTAAACTACTTTCGTTTCAGAATTATTCTGATTGGATGTTTTGGTCATACTCCTAAGAGAACAATTCCAAATATTTGAGAAGTTATATATTTGTGCGTGTGTGTGTGTGCGTGCGTGCGTGCGTGCGTGCGTGTGTGTGTCTGAGTGTGTGTCTGAGTGTGTGTCTGAGTGTGTCAGTGTGCATGAATGTGCGCCATCTGAATGCAAAGTGTATATGTGTGGTGTATCTCTTAGTGTATGAGTTTGTACTTGTTTGGGTGTAAGAATTTTGTGTATGTGTGGTTGTAGTTATTTGTTTGTTTGCTTATTTATGTGTCCTGAATTTTGATCTGTTTAGTTATTTCATTCTTGTGTTTGCATATTTGCCTAGTCTGTTTATTTGTTTTATGTTTTTGTGTATTACATTTTAGAACTACTGTCGTTTTTCGCAAACTTCTTTTTCAAATGTCGCTAGTAAGCGAGATACAATGCGCTAAACACTGTTCAATCGCAACATGATTTACAAGTGTTCTAGTGGAAAATTGCTACTACATTGAAGACTATTAAACTACTAGTATGTAGGACCGCTATCAAGCTGCTACTGCAAGTTTGGGATATAACATTATGTGATTGATCAACAAATTAAATACATTGCACTTACTGGTACATATCTGGTTATATAAGTGCGTTTGGGTTCATGCGTGTAGGTAGGTATTTGTGCGTGTATGCAAATGTTTGTGTGTTTTTCTGTGTTCATGTGTGTGTGCGTCCGCATTTGTGAGCAAGTATATGACTGTGTGTCTGTCACAGTAATATTTATTAGAATTACTGACATCGCTTGCAAAAAAGTTTTCTAAATGTTGCAGTGTGTGCATGCATGTGCAAGATTCAAAAGGGTGAACTTTGTTCAATCGCAACAAGCTATCAAAGGCTATGAAATGATCACCATGGTCTTCAAAGAAAAGTTTTTAACCTGAAAGTAGAAAGTACATTTAAAACTATCAGGCTGTTACTATGTAAGAGCTATATCTAGCTTCTACTGCAACTTTTGATATAACAGTTTGCAATGGATGAACAAATCAACTATGTTGCTGTTATTATTTCATATCTGTTGGAATATTAGCGTTTGTGTGTGCGTGCGTGTGCATGTGTGTTTACATGTTTGTCTGTATGCGTTTCGCTCAGTGTGTTTACATGTTTGTGTGGGTGTGGCTGTTGTGGTGTCCGTCTCGCAGTCTGTGTGTGTCGCTGTCTGTGCGTGTCGATGTCTGTGTGTCACTGTCTGTGTGTCGCTGTCTGTGCGTGTGTGTCGCTGTCTGTGTGTGTGTGTGTCGCTGTGTGTGTCGCTGTCTGTGTGCGTGTGTGTGTGCATGCGTGTGTGCGTGCATGCTGGTATGTGTGTGTGTGTCGCTGTCTGTGCGTGTGTGTCGCTGTCTGCATGCGTGTGTGTGCCCGTGCGTGCGTGTTGCTGTCCGTGTCTGTGTGTTTGTCTGTATATGTTAATGTGTGTGTCTGTGCTGGTGTGAGCAAGTATAAAATGTGCGCAATTTTTCCAACAAGCGAAATATATCGCGAGATTTAATGGGGTAAACTTTTTCTTCGCAACAAGCTATTTTAATCATTCCAGAAGTTATCTGCTCTTTAAGGACAAATTGTTTACTTTAAAGTAGAAGGTATATTTGAATGTGTGTTTGTGTGTGTGGTGTGTGTACGTGTGTGTGTGTGTGTGGGCGTGCATGGGTGGGTGTGTGTGTGTGAGTGTGTGTGTGTGTCTGCGTATTGTAGGCTTGCGTGTGTGTGTCTGCGCATTGTTAGCAGGTGTGTGTGTGTATGTGAGTTTATGTGTGCGCATGCATGTTTTTGTGCAAGCGTGTTCATCTTTCTATGCGTCTTTGTTAATAGGTGTGTGTCTGCGCAGTTGGTAGCAGGTATTTATATGGGTGTCTGTCTGTCTTTGCATTTGTATGTTAACCACTAAAACTATTGTCACCGTTCCGCAAACATTTGTGATGACTCGTAGTATTTTCAATACAAACGCGACATTTCATATAGCGCACAATAGGCTCTCAAAGTGAAATTAGTCCGTGCGGCATAAACTTTTGTGTTTTGAGGTCATGAACTTTCTAAAGCAAATAATATATCAGGAATTGATTGCTTATGCATTTGATTAGCTAAGATGCTTTATTTGACTGTTTTGAAGAAGTTAAAGGGGTTGCTAAGGACGATGAATGATGATATTTCATTTCCAGTTATTTGGTTTACGTATCGTATTTTAAAATGTCTTACCACGATGTCGATGGTGGTGATTGTTGGAAATAATTTGAGTAAGTAGATGTAGATTTTTTAGAATTACAGAGTGGAAAAAAAGTGATAGTGATTCCGGAAGCAGTGAGGTCAATTTCGGTATTGAAAATGATGGATAAAATGGGAAATTTCCGATGAGTTTACGGATAAAAGTCGTAGTGTAGAGACATGTAAAAATAATGTTGCTGCGCAGCCGAACTCAGATGATACAGGAACAGCTCTGCCAGCAGATGTAGAGTTTAATCTCAGTGATGATGAGTACCTACTGCAAGCAAGTAGATGTAGTCTAAGAAATGTAGTGCATGTATTATTATGAGTATTATTTTATTATGTATTATTTTATTAGTATTATTATGTAGTATCATTATCTTCTTTTTCCGTTTGGTTTAAGCAACCAACCATCTCTTTCCCTTACCAATCTAACCCTCACTGTGATACATGTATTTAGTGTCATGAATTCATATTTACCTCAAATCAGGTAGCACCATCAATGACCCGACTGACAGGTGTTAAACCTATGAGTTGTTTTTAAGGATGTAAATGGACATGTGGCTGCATCACATGGTTTGAAGTGTCAAAGATACCCTGATCCTCGCAGTCAATCAATCATTAGCCAAGGAGAGCAGAGATCTTATCATTATTGGAAAGATTTCAGCCATAATTGACGTGTCAGAGACAACTGGCAAAAAGCACAAATACAAGGAGATGCAGCGAGAGCGAAACTGTTGCAACTTTGCTCACGAAGGTATGATGTTTTTGATGTGTTACTGTAGAAAATATGCGATCGACTGCGTTATTTTTTACAAAGCTGTTATTGCGATTACACACCGCTACATAATACTTTCTGGTATGTAGGTCAAAAAATATGCAGTGAAACATTTCTTTTTCTCAACAGAATAGGGAAAAACATGTTTCAAACACTGAAGCGACACTATAATAGGACAGAAATAGCTGTACCAAGGAGTTTCAATTACCAAGGTAGAAATAAGGGGGCTGTCACATCAGATGATAGTAAAGGCATTGCAGACTTCTTAGACCACATCGCCTCTATTCACTCTCGTGACCTTCCAGGTCGAGTTTCAGGTAAGCCAACTAGGTTTTGAAATTTAAAAATAAAATGCTTTCAAAGCATAATTACGGTTATTTTATTTTTTTGCGATTAGTTAACCTAAGTTATTAATTTTGTCAGAGCTTATGTTGAACATTATTCATCAAAAACATTCCAATAGGTTTTGAGGAACTAAAGATTCTGCCTAGTAACTTCACAATTGAGTCAATCTGTGAGCTCTATAAGCAAAAGTGTCAAGAGGCTATGCTTAACTTCAAGTGTAAGTCGGCATTCAGAGCAACCTGAAAGGAGCTTCTGGCAAGTGTTCTTTGCACACTGTCCACTACCTTTCGTTATTGTTTGTCACAACAGGTCTGCAAACCAGCCGTTAAATAAACGAGCTGCAGAGATCAATCGGCAGCTGAATCTCCTTGAACATGCCTTAATGAGTGCATCCTGCCGTCACGGCAATATCTAACAAAAGACTTGAAGCTTGGGGGTCAATACTTTTCTGACTGGACCTCCCGTTGCTCACTACGGATTTGATTATGCGCAGCAGGTAGATCAAAACCATTTTTAAAACATTGCTTGTTACAAAACGCAAAATCTCATTTTATATTTTTGTCAAAAACACACACATACACAGCTCAAAATATAACAATAAATGCTCGACTATTACAAGGTTATGAAGCCAAGACTGTAGTGTTTTGAGTTTAAACACTGCTGAGTTTTAACAATTGGCAATTAGCAACTGCCAATTGCAAATGCTAATTAATAATTATAAAAACAATCAAGTTTATAAATAAAAATATACTTTTAAAAATAAAAACAGTAAATGTACAGTATACTTTCAAGCCTATAAAAAACAACAAATTTTACTTTGGTTTAATTCTTAGGTTTACTACCCTGCCGACCGGCTATCCTAATCCGAATCGGCTATCCTAAAGATGCTAACTCGTTCATCTCAGTAAAAGTTCTGTGAGTGGATTGGGTAATTATTCTAACACTGATACATTGGCATCAATGTTATGCCCAAAACCACCAGTTCAATGTGCAACACAATTTGGTCGTAGCTCCTTTACTGTATATTAATTTGTTATTTTCCAACGACACAACATATTACCTTGACCTCACTGTTTTAAGTATTCTAGTTCATGTGGCGCCATTGGAAACTTTTTTATATTGTTCGCCATGTTCTCTTCCCTAAAGATTTCAATATTCATGAGAACGTAATGCTTGTAGCGGGGGCTGCTATGACTTTCCAAAACGTCAACAAATAATACTGTTTGATATTTAATACATCAACTGTAAAGAAAATTTCTCAGTTTGTGGCGTCGACCACATTGACCAACACCCTCTTTGATATAACTCTGTGTCTTAGGTTAAATTGCTTTGATTTTAATTCCGACAACAGTTTTGAAAAGCTGACAAGTTTCTCTATTACTTTGGGCTAAAACCAATTTTGTGATCTGACCTAATTTGTATTAAAAATGACGCGACCTGTCACATTTTTCCCAAATGTTTTAAATATGCAAGATTCAATGGGAGAACGTTGTTCAATCGAAACAAGCTATCGAAACCCGTCAAAAGACTCAAGTGCTTTATAAGGAAAAGTGTTTAACGCGAAAGTCTGAGATACATGTAAAACTATTAAACTGCTACTATGTAGGACCGATATCAGACTGCTACTGCGACTGTTGAATGAACAGTTTGGGATAGATAAAAGAATCAATAACATAGCTGTTACTGTTTCATATCTGTTGGTATATCTGCATTTGTGTGTGTGCGCATTGTGGGCATGCATCTGTGTATCTGCGCATTGTGGGCATGAATGTGTTTGCATTTTGTGGGCATGCGTGGGTGTGTCTGCGCACAGAGGGCATGTGTGTGTGTATCTGCATATTGTGGACATGTGTGGGTGTGTCTGCGCACAGTGGGCATGCATGTGTGTGTGTATCTGCGTATTGTGGGCGTGCGTGGGTGTGTCTGCAAATTGTGGACACGTGTGGGTGTGTCTGCCCACTGTGCAATATATATATATATATATATATATATATATACAGATGCATTTGTTTTATTGCAGCACCATTATGTGCAGTGGCTATTACGGAGTGATGGGTTTTTGAGATATTAGATGGATTAAAGAAATTACAGTGTATTCTTATACAAATATCTGCTTCATCATACAACAGTTTTAACATACAAAGTGGAATCTTGAAACAAATTAATTTCATATCTAGAAGTTTTAATGCATATTTGAAAACTTGATTTGTTGCTGCTGAAACTTAACTGTTTGTTTACTTTGTGAAATTTACTATTAAATTCATTTATATTTTTATATTTGCAATAAGAAATCAACAGTTGACAATAAGCAATCAACAGTTGAAAATAAGCAATCAACAGCTGACAATAAGCAATCAACAGCTGGCAATAAGCAATCAACAGCTGGCAATAAGCAATCAACAGTGGGCAATAAGCAATCTACAGCTAGCAATAAGCAATCAAAAGCTGGAAATAAGCAATCAACTGTTGAAAAGAAGCAACCAACAGTTGACAATATGCAATCAACAGTTGACAATAAGCGATCAACAGTTGACAATATGCAATCAACAGTTGATAATAAACAATCAACAGCTGGCAATAAGCAATAAACAGCTAGCATTAAGCAATCAACAGTTGGCAATAAGCATTCAACAGTTGGCAATAAGCAATACACAGTTGACAAAAAGCAATGAACAGTTGACAATAAGAAATCCAAAAGTTGACAATAAACAATCAACAGTTGACAAAAAGCAATCAACAGTTGAAATAAGCAATCAAAAGGTGACAATAAGCAATCAACAGTTGACAAAAAGCAATCAACAGTTGAAATAAGCAATCAACAGTTTGCAATAAGCGACCAACAGTTGGCACTAAGCAATCAACAGTTGACAATAAGCAATCAACAGTTGACAATAAGCAATCAAAAGTTGGCAATAACCAATCAACAGTTGACAATAAGCAATCAACAGTTGACAATAAACAATCAACAGCTGGCAATAAGCAATCAACAGTTGGCAGTAAGAAATCGACAGCTGGCAATACGCAATCAACAGCTGACAATAAGCAATCAACAGTTGGCAGTAAGCAATCAAAAGTTGACAATAAGCAAGCAAAAGTTGGCAATAAGCAATCAACAGTTGGCAATAAGCAATCAGCAGTTGACAATAAGCAATCAACAGTTGGCAATAAGCAATTGGCAGTTGACAAGCAATCAACAGTTGACAATAAGCAATTAAAATTTGGCAATAAGCAAGCAAAAGTTGGCAATAAGCAATCAACAGTTGGCAATAAGCAATCAGCAGTTGACAATAAGCAATCAACAGTTGACAATAAGCGATAAAAAGTTGGCAATAAGCAAACAACAGTTGGCAATAAGCAATCAGCAGTTGACAATAAGCAATCAAAAGTTGGCAATAGGCAGTTAACAGTTGAAAATAAGCAATCACCATTTAGCAATAAGCAATCAACAGTTGGCAATAAGCAATCAAAAGTTGGCAATAAGCAATCGACAGTTGACAATAATCAATCAAAAGTTGACAATAAGCAATCAACAGTTGGAAATAAGCAATCAAAGGTTGGCAATAAGCGATCAACAGTTGACAATAGGCAATCAACAGTTGACCATAAGCATTCAACAGTCGACAATAAGCAATCAACAGTTGACAATAGGCAATCAACAGTTGACAATAAGCTATCAACAGCTGGCAATAAGCAAACAACAGTTGGCAATAAACAATAAACAGTTGGCAATAAGCAATCAACAGTTGGCAATAAACAATCGACAGTTGGCAGTAAGCAATCATAAGTTGACAATAAGCAATCAAAAGTTGGCAATAAGAAATCAACAGTTGACAATACGCAGTCAACAGTGGACAATAAGCAATCAACAGTTGGGAATAAGCAATCAACAGTTGGCTATAAGCAATCAAAAGTTGGCAATAAGCAATCAAAAGTTGGCAATAAGCAATACAAAGTTGGTAATAAGCGATCAAAAGTTGGCAATAAGCAATCAACAGTTGACAATAAGCAATCAACAGTTGACAATAAGCAATCAAAAGTTGGCAATAAACAATCAACAGTTAGCGATAAACAATCAACAGTTGGGAATAAGCAATCAACAGTTGGCAATAAGCAATCAACAGTTGGCAATAAGCAAACAACAGTTGGCAATAAGCAATTAACTCATTCGCACCCGACGAATTTCTAGGCGATCAGCCCCAGATACCGCTAATTTTTCAGAAAGTTGTGGTAATTCAAATTACTACTACAGGAGACAGACTTGAGATAATTTATTCAATCAAACTTCAAAAGAACCAACCCAGTCTCCTCTTTTAAAATATAGTACATTCACATAGACACCTTGTATCCCTTTTATGTAGATCCGTGCCTCAAAGAAGGTAGTTTCAGGACATTTCCAATTTTGAAAAAATTGTCATTTGCTGAAACAAAGTTAGATTTGCACCATAAAAATTACAAAATATACAAAGTTTGACTGAAATTACTCATTTATTACAGACAAAACATAATTATAATTATTATTTATACATATGCAGTTAGTGATGAACATGAAAATCATGAAACTCTAACTTCGAACTTTTCCTCACGAGCATCATCCTTCAAACAAAATCATAGCAAATCTATTTGCCAATATAACTCAAATAAAACATTATGAAAAAGTTTCAAATAATAAAAATATGTTCAATAACTCTGTTTTTGACTTTTCAGACTTCATAGACAGCTCTAAGAATCAATATAATCCTATCGAAACTGAAAGATAACGTTAGTCCGACTACGGCTGGCAGCGTGAAGAGTGCATATTTATTCGAGCATAACGATACAAATTGGCAAAATTAAAAGTTAATAAAAACTTTGAAACACTAAAAATAATGTTTTGATTTGATTTGTGCAGTCTTTGAATGTCTTACCACTTCTAAATCTGCATATTTACTTCTGGAGTTAAAAAAATTATCACGAACGATAAAATTTCAAGTCGGCATGACAATTTCCGGTTTTGATAGAAACTGAGATGGGTGTACTAATTTGGTTATAACTTTCGCCGGAGATTTCATAGAGGCATATTTTAAAGTTTTTCTGATTGGCCAGAAATTTTTCTTTCTAACTAATCAAAAATATTATTTTATAATTTAAAAATAATGATGCAAGGAGTTGGTAAATTTCTCAAGTTAACTCGCGTTGGGTGCACAGCTACGTTATAAATATGCGAGTTAACTCGCGTTGGGTGCGAATGAGTTAACAGTTGGCAATAAGGAATCAGCAGTTGACAATAAGCAATCAAAAGTTGGCAATAAGCAGTCAACACTTGGTGATAGGTAGTTAACAGTTGACAATAAGCAATCAACAGCTGGAAATAAGCAAGCAACAGTTGACAATAAGCAATCAAAAGTTGACAATAAGCAATCAACAGTTGACAATAAGCAATCAACAGTTGACAATAAGCGATCAAAAGTTGACAATAAGCAATCAACAGTTGACAATATGCCATCGAAAGTTGGCAATAAGCAATCAAAAGTTGGTAATAAGCAATCAAAAGTTGGTAATAAGCAATCAACAGTTGGCAATAAGCAATCAACAGTTGGCAATAAGCAAACAACAGTTGGCAATAAGAAATTAACAGTTGGCAATAAGGAATCAGCAGTTGACAATAATCAATCAACAATTGACAATAAGCAATCAAAAGTTGACTATAAGCAATCAACAGTTGAAAATAAGCAATCAACAGTTGAAAATAAGCAATCAACAGCTGACAATAAGCAATCAACAGCTGGCAATAAGCAATCAACAGCTGGCAATAAGCAATCAACAGTTGGCAGTAAGAAATCGACAGCTGGCAATACGCAATCAACAGCTGACAATAAGCAATCAACAGTTGGCAGTAAGCAATCAAAAGTTGACAATAAGCAAGCAAAAGTTGGCAATAAGCAATCAACAGTTGGCAATAAGCAATCAGCAGTTGACAATAAGCAATCAACAGTTGACAATAAGCAATTAAAAGTTGGCAATAAGCAAGCAAAAGTTGGCAATAAGCAATCAACAGTTGGCAATAAGCAATCAGCAGTTGACAATAAGCAATCAACAGTTGACAATAAGCGATAAAAAGTTGACAATAAGCAATCAAAAGTTGACTATAAGCAATCAACAGTTGGCAATAAGCAATCAACAGTTGGCAATAAGCAATCAAAAGTTGGCAATAAGCAATCAACAGTTGGCAATAAGCAATCAAAGGTTGGCAATAAGCGATCAAAATTTGGCAATAAGTATACTTTAGGTAGCTTTAGTTTACATTTACTGCTATTGTTGTTCTCTAAGAACAGCTCTAGTTTGCTCAGGCATAATTGCGTAACTTTGCTGTTGGTCAAATCAAGCGAACCAAACTCATGTGTCTTTTCATTGCTTTACCGTTCAAATCTGAAACACTGGTTTTAGCCAAGCAAATTCACTGAAAAGTATCTACATGCATTTTTCCTCACCCTTTCCAGTTAAAAATTTTAGGTATTTGGAAAACTTGGTGCGTTTTTCTTCCTATTAGTTGTTCCAAAAAGTTCTTAAGCTTTACCTTTTAAAGTGGCTCAGATGTAGGAAATTTATAAAAAAGAATTTTTTGTTGACATTTGGCATGCGTCTAATAGTGTATACTATAGAAACACTAATTATAGCTACAAAAGCTTTTTTTATCAAGAGAGCCCAACGCCATTTAAGTTATCCTATTTCAGGCAATAATAACTAGCAGTGGTGCTAACTCAGGGTTCTACATAATAGCATAGGACAAGGACAAAAGCATGCTTGCTAGTTTTATGCCACTCGGCACGGGCTGCTGCTATACCACCCGCAACACTCCTTTGTAAGTACCAGGGAATGTGTAGCACAATCTATATAAACTACCATGTACACTCAAATTTCTTTATATTTAGAACCAGGAGCTATACATAAGTATTTATGATAGCCGTAACTTTCTGTGTTAGATGCATCTTTCTTAAAATAAGTACCTGCTTCTGTATTTGAGTCACGAGTTCCATCTCTTTTCTATATAAACTGCATCCTTTTTAGTTATGTAGACAAAAGCGGTCATGTGGTATTGTACAGCTGACTGCATTCTTTCAATGTTTACCCTAGGCTATAAGTAACATCATCGGGTGGCTTTTATACCAAAAAAGACGATGATGTGGAAGAGTTGACATGGCCATCAGGAGCTCAAACTAAACTCAGCTACCCTATAAATGTTACACTGAGCAAACAGAATTTAATCAAGGTAGGCTGTACCAGTTCTCATTCACCTACAACATTTCCATTGTTTGTTTTGTGCCATTAAGTAGTTGCAGTTAGCAAAAAAACACGATATCCTCTGCATTTTTAGTTTTTTACCGAAAGATTTTAGCACAAAAACTTTTCATAAATTTGGAAATGTAGCTAAGAACATTAGATTGGCTCTTCTGGCTAGTAAAAAGTTAATTGCTAAACCCATTTGAGGCCATGTGTCTCAATGTCTAAGATATCACAATTTTTCTTTTTTAACAATAAATGTGTGTTCACACCAAGGGGATTTATTGGAGTTGTGTTTTTGATGAAAGAGTTGGAGTTGGAATTACATCCAGTCTGTTCACAATTTAAAATGTAGTTTGCAAACCAAATCCAATTAAAACTCCGACTTTCAATAATGAGTCACTTTTTTCAGCCAATGAAATACCACATCGATATCCATTCCATTTGCTTGTAGTTGCGTCTCTGTTAACATTGCGATATGTGATTGTTCACTTCTATGTTGTACTCTGTCAATGATGGCTGTTCAAAACAGACAAACATAGTATGCAGAACTTTGCTGATTTAGTGTCGGCAACTGATAAGAAGACATTTCTACAACCATTTTTCGTGTTACACCAAACCGACTTTGTGGGCATGAAAGCAACTCCTATAAATTACCCCGGTGTAAGTGCACCTATATGAGCTTTTATCAAATCTGGAACTTGTTAGTTAAATCAACTTTCTGGTATTAGCAAAACAATCGTCACATTAGCCAATTAGCTAGCATGAGTAATTTTTTCAGCCCTCACGTGGCCCTCACGTGATTGGCTGGTCTGAAGCCTCACAGAATTTAAGCTTTTTTATTGCTCATTGCTTAACCATCAAGCAAGTGGAATTTTTCTAGACTATTTCTTTGTAGATTGTGGGACGCATCTCTATCACCCTCGTATTCCAGTTTGGAAATCAGTTTATTAAGACCAGTTGGACTTACAGAGGGGTTAGAAAACACGCAACATCCAAGCATAGATGATTTGGTAAGATCAATGTTAGTGTTCTAGAAAGTACTGGCACATTCCATAGTCTCTTGTTCTAGATCCTATGGCAATACATTGTATGTGTAAATATAAACATACTTTGCTGTATCAATATTTGATTTTTATTGTAGTCGCCGCTGCAGATGAGTAAAAGAATAGTGTACACTTGTTAAGCATCCCAGAGTCTACTGCAAAAAGCTGGTGTAACTACTTCGCAGACGGAAAGGCAACCTGTTGATTCTGTACACAAGAAGTAAGTCATACGCACTGCAGCAAGACTGGCTTACATTGCTGTCAATACTGACAGCATAATGACATATAGGCTAAGCTGCCTTAAACTATGACATGTCCACACACCTGCTCTAGGGTTGCGTTGGTATGCCTCAGAATATGATCATAGACATCTGTAGACCTATCATAACCTATCAGAACCCGAGGAAATCAACTGTAAACAGTTTTAAATAGAAGTTGAATGGTGCTTCACATCCAGGCATGTCAGTTGCTAATATCCAGGCATGTCAGTTGCTAATATCCAGGCATGTTAATTGCGATTATCCAGGCATGTCAGTTGGTAATATCCAGACATGTCAGTTGCTAATATTAAAGCATTTCAGTTGCTAATATCCAGGCATGTCAGTTGCTATTATCCAGGCATGTCAGTTGCTAATATCCAAACATGTCAGTTGCTAATATCAAAACATGTCAGTTGCTAATATCCAGGCATGTCACTTGTTAATATTCAGGCATGTCAGTTGCTTCTACTTGCTGCTACCTGCTAGACATGTCACTGTTGCTTTTGATCAGCGTGATAGTCTGCATGCAGAGCATTCCTATTGGAGTGGCTCTTGAGTGGAGTGCTTTTTAAATGTCCACTTGTCTAGACTTGTCGACTTTTTATCTTTGTTGAGGCAGTTAAGAGTTTATCAGAAGACCTGTATCGAAAATGAAATAATACGTTTGCAGAGCTTATGAACTGGAGTAAATCAAGCATCAGCCATAAGTATCAGTAATAAATCATTTAGCAGAAGTTGGGTTGTTAAGTAGAAAGAGGTTAGTAAACTCTAACACCACTAGGTTTGTGTGCTAAACACAACTGATTGGTTTAGTGCCAAATAAGCTTTCTTTTTGTTGACTTGAACACTTACTACTCTATGGGAGGTGATATGGTAGCATATACAACACCACACATAGGAGCTGAGACATTTACTGTAATAAATGTGTCACATCTGTCTTGGATTATTTCAGTGTGACCAAAAGGTAAATGTTATCCGCAATTTCAAAGTGAGACTGAAAGACTGTAATCAGTTAAATAGAGACTGTGCACTATGGTAAAAGTAAGGGAGATAATTGACTATTATCTCTCATGAAGCCAATATGATGGCACAAAGGCATATCACAGCAAACACCAGTTTTATATTACCTCAACAGTAGTACTCAATGGCTATTAGTAATATTTATAGTTTGGTAGGGATTCAGGCGTGTCCAAATTGTTTGCAGGTTCTGGACCATGGATGCATTCGACAGAGATAATCAAGCAGTCAACTACTACTTCAAGGTTGTCAGCTCGTGAACAAAAGCTTTTTTAATACTCCATAAGTCTCCACCCATACAAGGTATCCGGGAGGAGAAAACAATTTCATATATATATATATATATATACAGTATATATATATACATATACAGTAAAACTCGGATAACTCAAACTTCAAGGGACCGAGCAAAAGTGTCCGAATTATCTGAGTGTTCAAGTTATCAGAGCACTGTTACAAGTCCATGTATTTACTTATTTATTAGTAGATACATGAACATATACAAACTATAATATAAATCAAAAGCACAAATGGCTTGTTTCAATTTAAATGCTTCTAATGTAAAGTTTAAAACGTTTTTATCAAAAAGTATAGAGATTTTTTTATCACTTGAGATTGGTTTGTTGTTTGAGGTGATGTTATTGCCAGGACATTTTTTAGATTGACATTGGCAAAACTTGATCGTTGCTGAAATGCTCAAAAAGCAAAGACATCTTTTTCTTTTGAGCATTTTACCCACGATCAATTTTGCCAATTTTTCTTGAAGTTTATGCAAAGATTAACCCACTTTACCTGGCATTCGTTAAGAGCAACACTCCGAGGCAGTTCAATTAAAAGTTTTACGAGGTTTTACGGTACATTGTATATCACTAACGATTTTTGAATGGATACTTATTGAATGTACACACGTATTCTGTGTTTAGGTCAAAGGATGAATAGTTTTTTTTAGCTAAGACAACGTATACGTTTAATTACCACAATTTTTAAGACGTTTTAAACATTCAACATTCCGACGTTGATTCAACATGGAATCCACGTCGGAAAACTATTCATCACGGGCTAGCCGGGTCACGCACTCAAGGATTTTCGCCACGCAAACAGAAAACAAAACATGCTGTTTTTGTTTTGTATGTGCGTGGCGAAAATCCTTGCGCCCGTGACCCGGCTAGCCCAGTTAAACCTTTAGAACAGTCGTTGACAAATTTATTTTGCCGATGGAGGTAGTAACGACGCTTATGAATTACGAAAAGTTGAGGTTTACCTTTATGGCTTGGAATAAAGTGATTTTCTAAAGCGGTAGCAACCATTTCGAAAGCCGTTGGGCAAAAAACAGTTCGAATTAACAGTGTTGAGTTCGAGTTGCATAGAGCCATTTATCATTGCGTAGGAACGGACCAAGCAAATCCAGTCGAGTTAATCATGTGTTCGCTATATCCGAGGGCGATTTATCAATGTTTCACTGTATATATATATAAATTGTTTCCTCACCCCGGATACCCCGTATGGGTGGTGAATTCTGCTCTAACTCGGGTCTCCTACCAGATATCTGGGAGTTTCAGCACTCGCCTCAAGATCTTAGCTGTTCCCAATAGCGCACTTTTCCATTATATATACATATCATCAACTCTCATTGTTAATGGGATTTGTGTCCCTTGCCAAAGCTCGTAGCTGCACTGATGAGGCTTCAATTGCCGAAACGGTACTGTCTGTAGCATATATATATATATATATATATATATATATATATATATATATATATATATATATATATATATATATATAACAATTTATATATATATATTTATATATAAATTGTTTCCTCACCCCGGTTAACCCGTAAGGGTGGCAGTAGTTTCTGCTCAAACTCGGGTCTCCTACCAGAGACCTGAGAGTTTAAGACTCGCCTCAAGATCTTAGCTGATCCCAGGAAGGCATTTTTCTGCAACTCACCTGAGTTGATTGCTGTTGGTGTCTGGGCAAGCAACATTCTGTGATCCGGTGTTATTGCGCCCAGTGCCCCAATGACTACTGGGATTACAGTTGTTCTTACATCCCAGCATTTTTCAATTTCTTCTCCAAGAGGGAGATATTTCTCTACCTTTTCTTTTTCTTTGCTGTCTATATTGTAGTCATTGGGTACTGCTATATCTATTATAGTAGCTCTTTTGTTCTCCTTGTCCACCACCACTATATCTGGTTGGTTTGCTAGAACATGTTTGTTAGTACAGATGTAGAAATCCCAGAGGATCTAAGCGCGGTCATTTTCATTCACCTTACCAGGAGTTTCCCGTCAGTGTTGTGGTTTATTAAGGCCATACTCGTCACATAGACTTCTATACACAACACCTGCGACATGGTTTTGTCACTCAGTGTATGACTTTCGTGCTAGCTGCTTGCATCCATTAATGATGTGCTGGATGGTTTCAGGTGCGTCTTTGCACAGTCTGCATCTAGGATTGTCTCTAGTGTGATATATTTTTGTTTGGAGTTGCCTTGTTGGGAGCACTTGCTCATGGGCTGCCATGATTAGCGACTCTGTATTGGTCGTTAGGTTTCCTTTTTTCAGCCACATATATGTCTGGTGAAGATCGCCAACCTTAGATATCTGTTGGTGGTAAGCACCATGAAAAGGTTTCGTGTGCCAGTCAATTTCCTCATCATCAAGGCAAAGGTCCATTGTAAGAGCAGCCGATTGAAATTCTGCTAGCAACTTATCTGAAGTGGCCATGGAGGCTGCATAAGCTTTGATGCTTTGTTCTTCCTCCTTTACTGTCTGCTGTACACTTTTGAGGCCCCTACCGCTATCTTTCCTATTGAGATATAATCTAGTAATATCAGATTTTGGGTGGAGTGCTCCATGCATGGTCAGCAGTTTACGATTTGCTGTATCTGTTTCCTTGATGGCTTCCTCAGTCCACTTTATTATACATGCTGAATATCTTATTACTGGCAGTGCGTAGGTATTTATTGCCATGACGTGATTCCTGGCATTGAGCTGGTTCTGTAGGACCTGCTGAAGGCGTTTCTTGTATTCGGTGATTGCTTTGTCACGTACCTCGGCTTCGTGGTTGATGTTGCTTTGTATAATTCCTAAGTACTTGTACCCAAATTCTAAATTTTTGATGGTACCATTTTGCACTCTTACGCCATCTGTGAGCATAGAATGGATTTTTTTAAGATTTAGCCTTCCACATTGCTCAATACCGAAGGTCATTCAGATGTCCTTTCTGTATACCTGAGTGAGGTGTATTAGCGAATCAATGTCCCTTTCTTTGTTAGCGTACAGCTTGATGTCATCCTTGTAGAAGAGGTAGTTTATTTTGGTGCCACTTTTTAACTGGTACCCATATTGAGTCTTCTCCAGCATATTGTTTAGAGAGTTTAGGCATATGGTATAAGTTTTGGCAGAAGAGCAGCAATGATAAGGAGTGATATTGATAGATGCTTCGCTTTATTTTTACATTCGCCAGTTTTTTGCCATTGGCCTCTAGTTCCGTTTTCCATTTGGTCATTGACATCTTGATTAATGCCTCAAGAGCAGGGTAAACATTGTACATACTGAGACACTCAAGTATCCAACTATGAGGAAGTGAGTCATAGGCCTTTTTGTAGTCAATCCAAGCCACGGCAAGATTGGTATGCCTTCTCCTGCTGTCTTGGCAGATCGTTCGATTCACCAGTAACTGATGTTTGGCTCGTCGGGTGTTGCGCCCAATTCCTTTCTGAGCACTAGTCATATAGTGACTCATGTGCTGTTCCAGTTTGTCTGCAACTATTCTTGAGGGCAGTTTCCAGGTCATGGACATGCACATTATTGGTCGATAGTTTTTGGGAATCGGTCCCTGCTTTGGATCTGTTATCAGAAGTACAGTTCGTCCTACGGTCAGCCATTCCGGATGGTCGCTTTCTTCTCTTAGGCATTCTATCTGCTCAGCCCGTCTAGTGCGAAGTGATGTCAATTTCTTCAACCAGAAGGTTTGAATCATGTCATGGCCAGGTGGTGCCCAGCTCTTCAGTGCTGCACTCTGCACTTTATATCCACTTCTCTGATGGTGAGTCCAATTGTAGCCACAGTGTGTTGGTGGCCACAGTGTGTTGGTGGCTCTCTTTAAGCCTTTTCAGCCAACTTGCAGTGGTGTTATGAGTAGTCTCTTTCTGTCAGATGTCCTTCCAGGACTTTGAGGTGCTGGATCGGGGAAGATCTGACATTGGCATCCGCAGTTCACTTTGACCTGGGAATACACTCTAGATGGATTATTGATGAACAGTTTGTTCATTCTCTTGTTATTCCGCTCCTTGGTGTACCGCTTCAGTCATGTCGAGTGTGCTACTAGCTGCTGTTTGGCAGATTCCGAAGCTTCTATTGTGGCTTCCCTTTTTGGATGCTCCAAACTGTGGTTAAATCTCTCACTGAGCCTACTAACGTTCCTGTGCAAGTCCTTGATCTTCTTTCGTAGCCTCAGCTGCAAAGATGGAATGGCTTGAAGCCTTGTTGACATTGGCTTAATACCCATCTCCTCCGAGATGACGGATGCCATACTGTAAATTAGGGCATTAGTCTCACTGATCGATCGAGTTGAGATCGATTCCCGTGCCAAGTTAATATCTTCTAACAGCTTCTTAGGTATAGCCTTGCTAACTCTCCGTAGTAGTACCCCGCTTTCATAATCATTAGCCGTCGCCATCTTGTTGATGATATTTTCCGCAAGCTCTTACCCTTGGGTCAAGGTCAAAGTGCATGTCTTCGTCAACCTGTGAGTCAACACAAGATTGTGTATGTGTGACTGCTGGTGTTTATATGCACTGCTCGTTGGCCAAAGCTACTTGGGTGAGTTGGTTCCTAATTTCATCTACTTCAAGTTCCGACATGAGGTGCCGCTTGATTATGTTACTCTTCTGAGGTACAAGTTGCTTAGCGGTTAATGGCAATTTAGGGCGCATGTTTATCCACAGTTGACGCATCCTTCCCATGTAGCCCCACTTTTGAAGTTCAATTTTCACTCATAAAGTAGCTCTGCATGAGGTCCGTGTTATCAGTTTGAGACCATTTCATCCGTTTTAAACCATTAGCAAATTTTTCACTGCCTTCTCCTGGTTCAGCTACAGGCAGCACAGACTTTGTTTGACCGGGCGACATCCGAGTAGGCATGGCTTTGGTTATTGCACTCATCATAGAGGTTGTAGACGTTATACAAGCAAAAATCTTGTCTAAGGACCACCAGAAGGGTGCAGTTGTTGGGGTTTGAATTTAGGACCTAATGATCACTATCCCGACACCTTACCACCTGCACTACCGGTCCTGTATATATATATATATATATATATATACATATATATATCTATATATATATTTATATATATATATTGATATATATATATTTACATATATTGATATATATTTATATATATATTGATATGTATATATTTACATATATTGATATATATTTATATATATATTGATATGTATATATTTATATATATTGATATATGTATATAATAATAATATATATACATACTAGCTGAATGCTCGGCGGTGCCCGGGGAATAAAAGTTTTTGCACAGAAAATTTATTTTTATTTAACATATACCAACAGTTACCATTTGAACTTGCTAACTTCATATCATGAGAAAATTGTTTTGCTTAGTTTAAAGGTTGACTTGCTACAAAATTCACATTGCAGTTATTTGGTACGGAAAGATTCACCATGTCTTACTCTGTTGTTTTGTAGGTGCCAAATACGTGAAAATGTGATTACACACCCTTAAAAGCTCAAAAACGAAAAGCCGCCGTAGATTGGACTCTAGATATTTATCTGACGTGTTCATTACAGTTTTTTTATCGTCTTGTCACATGATGTTCTCACGTGTATTAAAAGGCCAATAAAAAGCTCCCTATAAAACATATCGTAGCACTAGTTTATGGCAAACACTTCGGGTTTTACCGAAGCCCCTGTATTAAATATAGATGCTCACTACTTTACAGTTTTGCTTCGGCATTATTCAATCGCCAAGTCGTAATTTGATCACGTGACCCAATACTTCGCAAATAATTTTTGCAGCACTTTTTGATTATCACAGGTAACCAACAGGCTCGTCATGATTATCAGACAATGATATGTACTCCTTCGAGCTAAGGTTATAAAGTTTAACGATTTTTTACGGTCAGTTATAAGATTTCAGTGCTAAAAGTGACAGCATTACAATGACGATAAAACAGACGCGTAAGAACAATAGACATGGTTTTATTGAATGTGTGAAGGATATTTTTGAAAATATTTCAATGAATGAGGTTGCATGAAAGTGTAAACAGAAACCATCCTCTAACAACTACGTCCCATTTGAGCCGTTTTGAAAAGCGAATCCAAGCTACAGCGGTCTCGTGTGGCTGCGATTAACTGTTCGTTTTTTAGCTTTTAAGAGCTTTTAATCACATTTCCACATATTTTGCACCTACCACACAACAGAGTAAGACATAGTGAATCTTTTGATACCAAATAACTGTAATGTGAATTTTGTTGCAAGTCAACCTTTAAATGAATTAAGAGAAAAATAAAACATCTGTAAAGGTTTTCCCTTCTCCGTGAGTTGAGCAATCACTTGCGCAAACACTCACAAATTCTTTATTCCGAGATATGAAAATTTCTATAGCTGAACATTTACAACGACGAATACACAAACTTTGAGAAATATATATACATATAGACATATGGATAGATATATACCTCATATTTGTTGTGCAGCCGTTGTGTAGGCACAGGTTTCAGACCAAACATTATATATGAAGTTCTGGATCTATGCAACTGGGCTATAATCACAAAAAATCAATTGTGTGGTTTTCCATTGCAGGAAAAACTAGCGATTGTTGGTATACAGCTGCACAAGCTAGTGGAATAGGTAATAGCAGTAGAAGGTTATTCTAAACCCTTATACTCGAGTATACTGGTATTTAATAGGGCAGGAAATGGTCAACGTCTTAGTTGCAGCTTTCACTATTAAAATGGCGCAAGGGGTAAACTTGTTTTTTCAGTTTTTTTGGAGAAATTTTTCTTTGAGGGGACATGAAACTGACAGTCATTTCAGGACTATATGACAATGGATGTTCTATGTGTGTTGAGACCAGCAAAAAACTAGTAAAAGTAGTTACGCTAAATGTCTTCTAAACCATTGAAAAATTAACATACAAGATCAAAGGCAAGGTCTTATGCTAAAAATTTACAGCCGAGAAGGGAAAACTTAACATATTGCACACATATGTATTAGGAATGCTCAATTAAATGTATACAAGTTTTATCGTAAATATACTACGGTATAAGCAACTAGCAAAGCTCTAACCAATTGCTGGCTAAACCAAAATTCAGTACATCGTATTTGACCAAGAGACATATACCTTTGCATGTAACTGAAATGTTGCGCTAATATGAACACTCCTCTGAATCAAACAGTTTCAAACCTTGTTAGTATTTTGAAATATATTTTTGAAAAGCTTGGAGTCAGAGAAGAACAGTTTTTGTCTAATGAAAGAGTACTTTACCTAAGCCAGCCATACTCTCAACTCTATGAAAGAAAACGAAGAAACTAACTTATGTTCTATTGTTAAAAGTATTTCTATTGCCTGATGTGTGTAATGTAACCATGATATTGTTTTTAAAGGATGAAACATCCGGAGAGAATTGTGTCTCTTGAAATTCTCCAAGCAAAGATGGATTTGCTAGAGGTATGTCAATGAACTTAACGAGCCATGCAATGTACATAACATCACGAGTAACTGAGTCATGCACCATCCCTAGTGACTGAGTCATGTAATGTACCATCATTAGTAACTCAGTCATGTAATGTACCATCAATAGTAACTGAGTCATGTACCATCACTAGTAACTGAGTCATGTCATGTACCATCACTAGTAACTCAGTCATGTAATGTACCATCAATAGAAACTGAGTCATGTAATATACCATCACTAGTAACTGAGTCATGTAATGTACCATCAATAGAAACTGAGTCATGTAATATACCATCACTAGTAACTGAGTCATGTAATGTACCATCACTAATAACTGAGTCATGCAATGTACCATCACTAGTAACTGAGTCATGTAATGTACCATCACTAGTAACTCAGTCAGGTCATGTACCATCACTAGTAACTGGGTCATGTAATGTACCATCACTAGTAACTGAGTCATGTAATGTACCATCACTAGTAACTCAGTCATTTAATGTACCATCACTAGTAACTGAGTCATGTAATGTACCATCACTAGTAACTCAGTCATTTAATGTACCATCACTAGTAACTGAGTCATGCAAGGTACCTTCACTAGTAACTGAGTCATGTAATGTACCATCACTAGTAACTGGGTCATTTAATGTACCATCACTAGTAACTGAGTCATGCAAGGTACCATCACTAGTAACTGAGCCATGTAATGTACCATCACAAGTAACTGAGTCATGTAATGTACCATCACTAGTAACTGAGTCATGCAATGTACCATCACCAGTAACTGAGTCATGTAATGTACCATCACTAGTGACTCAGTCATTTAATGTCCCATCACTAGTAACTAAGTGTGTGCTACCTTCTTGTCTGCGCTCACAGAAGGTAAACAATGAATCGCAAATAGATGGATGTAACATTTTGAAGGCTTTCTTGGATAGATACTTTGTTTAAGGACTTTACAAATAAATGAAAAATGGACAAGTTTTGCCTGCTCTTAGTTGTTTGGCTCATCTACCAAGTTGACTTAGTTAAGTGATAGAAAAGTTAACAAGTATGCGAAGCGTTTGTCTGTCTAGGCGTTTGGAGATATTTAGATTGCCGTGAACGTACTCGTATTTCATTTCCACTAGCCAATGAGCCAGTTGTGTTCAATTTCCACTAGCCTATGAGCTGGTCGCATTCCTTTTCTACTAGCCAATGAGCTGGTCACATTCCTTTCCTATTAGCCAAAGAGCTGGCCACATTCCTTTTCTACTAGCCAATGAGCTGGACACAGTGCTTTTCTACTAGCCAATGAGCTGGTTGCATTCCTTTTCTAATAGCCAATGAGCTGGTCACATTAAATTTCTACTAGCCAATGAGCTGACTGTACTGCTCTATTCAACTGTCTAGTTTTGCAAACTGTATTAGGTCTACTGAGTGAATGTTACATTCTGCCTTTCACCTTGCTTATTAGGACGCTTTGGTTCATTTTTTGTGGTAACTTTAACGGTTTTAACAAAGTTATCACCCATCACAACTCTTCATTAATCACATGTTTGTATGATTTTGTTAGTTAATCAAAAGCTACTTGCTAAACACCCACACTTCCTCCCTCTACCAGTATTCCATAGATTTGTTGGACATATTCCATTGCGACAAAGATCAGCCATCGGGACCAGATGTTGGCAATAAGTCAGTTGTATTTCTAATATTTTTGGTTGTATCTCCAATATTGTTAGTCGATCTCCAATATCGTTAGTCGTATCTCCAATATCGTTAGTCGTATCTCCAATATTGTTAGTCGTATCTACAATATCGTTAGTCAGGTCTCCAATATCGTTAATCGTATCTCCAATATCGTTATTCGTATCTCCAATATTGATAGTCGTATCTCCAACATGTTTAGTCGTATCTCAAATATTGTTAGTCATCTCCAATATTGTTAGTCGTATCTCCAATATAGTAGCCTGATTTTTTTACAGAAACTTTGTGTTTTTTATTTATTTACTTTATGTTGGCTATTGTATGTAGGTCTGTCATTTTCAGTTTCTGTGATTTCTTATGATTACTCAACTCTATGCCTATGTATTGCGTGCATGATGACTCATTCATATGGCTATATATTACGTGCAAGATGACTCAATCATATGGCTATGTATTACGTGCATGATGACTCATTCATATGGCTATGTGAACTCATCATTCTCTGTCTAACATGTACTGGCGCATATTGCGTAGAATGCTACTCTGGCATGGCTCCAGGCTTACCAACTGGGTTGGAATTCTGGCTAAGGGACTGAGAATTGCACCCTCGGGCGGCTCCTGTTACAGGTTACATGGTGAGTAAATTACAGTTTAGTTTTGTCAAGGCCATGACAAAGATTTGTGTTACACTAGTAACCGGGTATAAATGAATTCGAAATCTTATACAGGTGTGACTGCTTCATCAACTAAAGGGTCCGGTATATTATAAGGGGTAGCCCTACCAGTAGCTCAGTGTTCAGCTATCTAAAGCAGTTGTAGTCTCCAAAAAGTAGAAGAGACAATTTGAGCTTTGAATAGCCATTAATATCTTACCTAGCAATGTCTCGTTCGCTATAAATGTTAATGTCCAATTTTACCTCTTAAATTTTCTTATGTAACCTCATCTTGCCTGCTATTTACCTGCTTCTGATAGCCAGTTTACTTTTTTGTGTTTATTTTTGCTTCATAGTTTTGCAAGGTTGTCTATTTTGCTGATTGCTCCAGTAAAAGTGCCATTTATTGTTTTACAACAAAAAGAACAAATGTTTGAGTGCTCCTGCGTAATGGTGAGGTCATGCTAGGTAAGTTATATGTATGTTACTAGGTAAGTTATGCAAGCTAGACTGTTTAGATGTACACAAGTGAAGTTATGCTAGCTAGGCTGTTTAGATGTACACTAGGTAAGTTATACCAGCTAGACTATATAGATGTACACTAGGTAAGTTATACCAGCTAAACTGTTTAGATGTATACTAAGCAGGTTATACCACCTAGGCTGTTTAGATGTACACTAGGTAAGTTATACCAGCTAGACTGTTTAGATGTACACTAAGTAAGTGATACCAGCTAAACTGTTTAGATGTACACTAGGTAAGTTATACCAGCTAGACTGTTTAGATGTAAACTAGGTAAGTTATACCGGCTAGACTGTTTAGATGTACACTAAGTAAGTGATACCAGCTAAACTGTTTAGATGTACACTAGGTAAGTTATACCAGCTAGACTGTTTAGATGTAAACTAGGTAAGTTATACCGGCTAGACTGTTTAGATGTACACTATGTAAGATATACCAGCTACACTGTTTAGATGTACACTAGGTAAGTTATGCCAGCTAGACTGTTTAGATGTACAATAGGTAAGTTATACCAGCTAGACTGTTTAGATGTACACTAGATGAGTTATAGCAACTAGACTGTTCAGATGTACAATAGGTAAGTTATACCAGGTAGTTTGTTTAGATTTACACTGGGTAAGTTATACTAGCTCGACTGTTTAGATGTAAACTGGTTAAGTTATACCAGCTAGACTGTGTAGATGTACACTAAGTAAGTTATACCAGCTAGACTGTTTAGATGTACAATAGGTAAGTTATACCAGCTAGACTGTTTAGATGTACACTAGGTAAGTTATACCAGCTAGACTGTATAGATGTATACTAGGTAAGTTATACCAGCTAGATTGTTTAGATTTCCACTGGGTAAGTTATACTAGCTCGACTGTTTAGATGTAAACTGGTTAAGTTATACCAGCTAGGCTGTTTAGATGTACACTAAGTAAGTTATACCAGCTAGACTGTTTAGATGTACACTAGGTAATTTATACCAGCTAGACTGTATAGATGTACACTAGGTAAGTTATACCAGCTAGACTGTTTAGATGTACACTAGGTAAGTTATACCAGCTAGACTGTTTAGATGTAAACTAGGTAAGTTATACCGGCTAGACTGTTTAGATGTACACTATGTAAGATATACCAGCTACACTGTTTAGATGTACACTAGGTAAGTTATGCCAGCTAGACTGTTTAGATGTACAATAGGTAAGTTATACCAGCTAGACTGTTTAGATGTACACTAGGTAAGTTATACCAGCTAGACTGTTTAGATGTACACTAGGTAATTTATACCAGCTAGACTGTATAGATGTACACTAGGTAAGTTATACCAGCTAGACTGTTTAGATGTACACTAGGTAATTTATCCTAGCTAGACTGTATAGATGTATACTATGTAAGTTATACCAGCTAGACTGTTTAGATGTACACTAGGTAAGTTATACCAGCTAGACTGTATAGATGTATACTATGTAAGTTATACCAGCTAGACTGTTTAGATGTACACTAGGTAAGTTATACCAGCTAGACTGTTTAGATGTACACTAGGTAATTTATACCAGCTAGACTGTTTAGATGTACACTAGGTAAGGTATACCAGCTAGACTGTTCAGATGTACAATAGGTAGGTTATACCAGCAAGACTGTTTAGATGTACGCTAGGTAAGTTATACCAGCTAGACTGTTTAGATGTATACTAGGTAAGTTATACCAGCTGGACTGTTTAGATGTACACTAGGTAAGTTATACCAGCTAGATTGTTTAGATGTATACTAGATAAGTTGTACCAGCTAGACTGTTTAGATGTACACTAGGTAAGTTATACCAGCTAGACTCTTTAGATGTACACGAGGTAAGTTGTACCAGCTAGACTCTTTAGATGTACACTAGGTAAGTTATACCAGCTAGACTGTGTCGATGTACACTAGGTAAGTTATACAAGCTAGGCTGTGTAGATATTCACTAGGTAAGTTATACCAGCTAAACTGTTTAGATGTACATTAGATAATTTATACCAGCTAGACTGTTTAGATGTTAACATTCAGTCTAGTAGCCATTCATGAGATTTTGGCTAATCTTTCAAAGGTGCCTGAGCTCTTGCATCATGACCACCAGGTCAGCATAATTAGAGGGTTCATTGTTTCTGTGCAGGTCAGCAAAATGAGATAGTTTCTTTAGACTACTGTGCTGACAAGCTGCCTAAAGGAAACCACTCTGTAAAAGCTTGTGGGAAGATGACTCCAAACCCAAAGGGCAATACTGACCTGTAAGTTTTTCTCATCCGGTGCCATCCTTAATTTCCTATTGAATTTTCACTTGGTATATAAAGGAAACATTTACACCAAATACAACTTTTATATTATTACAAAAATTCAAACTGTGTTAACTAAAGTTTGAATCTTCTGTTAACTATATCAGAGTCTTCTGGTGTTGAGATAGACTCAACACCAGAAGACTCTGATGGAAAAATTACCAAATGCTTTAACGTTTTCCATTATCATATGAAGGCTGTTAATATTGAAGCAGTTTATCACTGTGATCATCAAGTAGTGATTATGTTCTTGTTGACTATAAATCTATTTGTCATGAGTTTAGATAGCTTTACATATCGGTTTATTATAGCGTATGATATCTGAATCACACAGGGATGGCGTGACTGTACCATGTGAAAATCCTAAGATAACATACAGTCAACTCATCAGGTTATACGCTCTACAACAATGTGTACATAGTCTATAACACCAATCAGATTAAGATGAAATATCTTCTCAAGGTCAAGTTCAACTTCCGCCACTAACTCCTTCCATAGCAATGCCATCTAGGCTCGATTGCTATAGTTCTTTCTTGCCAGTTTTCTTTGTATTGTCTCGTTGTTATGAGTTTAGGCTTTTCAGTTTTTAAATTTTTAGATAATTCCTCGTGGTACTATTGCACATTGTTCTATTCTTTACTGTGTAAATGAGGATAACAGTTGGCAAGTTACTGTTGCCACTTGTCATTAGTTGCCACTTTCTGTTAGTTGCCACTTGCTGTTAGTTGCTCACAAATAATGCTATCAAAAGTTCTTTCAAACAGCCAATCAAAACTTGCAAGGAACACTTTGCTAGGTTTTCTTATTATGTTGTATCAAATACATGTACATGTGTTTGTGGACTCAATAATTCAGGCTGGTTCATTGCTGCCACAAATAGTGGTTAGTTTAACATGACTTTGACCTGCAGTCTTCCTTGTTAATGGTCACACCATCAGCTCTCTACTAGATATGAATTGGTTCAATGTCATAGAGTCAAATTACCTGCTAGTGAAAATGTTACATGAATTCATAACCGGTTTTTAGTAACACGAGTAATGATCCTTACTCCATCCTTACTTCTTCATGCATGATGTGCCTAAGAATATTCATCATCAGAATCATCAGAATTTCACTCTTTTGTGAAGTCACTGAGGTTTAAATTTGATCCATTGTTTGTAGAATTATTTATAGGTGGTTTACAACCTGATCTAAATACTTTAATATGTTTTGATGAATGATGAGAACACCCTTCAGGAACAGCAAATGGCTTAATACCAGCCATGTTACGGCGTTTCAAAGTGTGTTTACTAACTTCAAAGCTCTTTGGTTTTATCCTTAAAACTTTGCAAACAACACCATCAAATAAGTAATAACTGTATCCGTTTAACATGTTTACTTAAAGTAGTTCCTTTATAGACTTGTTTAACTTGGTCTCATACTTGAACTTATATGAAAAATGGTATAGCAAACATTCTAAGACTCACATGTAAATGCTGCTCTGTCCGAAAAAGATTAAAAAATATAGGTGACATTAGCAATGCTTTGGTCATAAAAGAATTAATTTTATCTTTCCAAAATTTTCACCAGCTAGTGAGGAAATGAAGCATCACATTTTATTTGAACGTCATGACTATTATAATGCCACTTGGGTGGAATGGTTGGAAAAATACAGCGCCATAAGACTCAAATAGAGGTTTCATATTATATCCCAAATATTTTCAGCCTTTCTTTGAATAGAACTTTTGTTGCTCTTCAGGGAAGATAGGATTAACAGTATCATAAAATAGGCTTAGGTCAAGGCATCGCCGTCGGGTTCTAATGAAAGATTCGCTACAGCAGAAAAAGTTGTTGATGAGTCATTTTCCATCGTCCCAGTTAGTCAATTATTCTCAAACAGGGAAGTTTTTGCTAAAAACCTTAATTGTTTTAACCAGAGTAAATCAAAACATGCCTGTCTGTTTTTACTTGGTACAAGTAGCTTACTCAACAGCACCCAGACTAGTTGTTAGTTTAACATGATCTTGATCTCCAGTTTTCTTTGAGAATGACGACCGATCGGCTTTCCATCAATGTCTTTCAGAGCATGTCTAGTCTGCAAAACCTGTTACCATATAGATTACACTGGGCAACCAAGTTTCAAAAATCTTTCAACCAAGTTTCAAAAATAAAAAATCGAGGAGATTTTGGTTAGTGAGCTAAAGGAGGTTCTCCGATCATTGACCCTCTGTTCACAGATATTGCAACTCTAAACCTGCTGCTGGCTTTAAAGGGAAATTACCACTTCCCCTGACAAGTGAAAAATACCAAGGAGACACAACTGTTCTGCTGGTGCAAGGTGGTAAATTCTTGGAAAGAACAAGCCAAATTAATGTGATTCAGAAAATTGCTGACTTAGTCACATACTGGAGGATGATACTTCCCATTGTGATGCTGATGCAATTAACAGTATTACCAACATAGTGACTTGTCAAAGATGATGCTCGCTTGAGCAATGTGAACGCTGGTGCAATTTAGGATAATTTCCTGTTATTATCTAAAAATTGCTGGTGCTTTTAAATCACAGCAACCTAATGTAAAAATGGTAGATCGTTGATTAAAAACCTTACTAACCTGACAGGATTATGTAGCTAAGCTCAGAGATCCTTAAAGCACATAAATTACATAATTTTTTTATTGCGTATTTGAATACATCACAGTCTTGGCTTTCAAATGAGCTATTGTTTGCCTTGGTGAGACAGACATTGGTTGGTGTTTATAAGATTTTCCCAGAGCTCTACCGCGAAAAAGTTTACAGGCCTAATCTCAAAAATTGTGACGTCACAATTCTCATATTCGTTGTTGTGTGCTCTTACTGCTTATTTATCAACTATGATAATGACGATAATGACGCTAGTGCCAGGCAAAGGTAGGACAACTCCAAAGAACAAATGAAGATGACAAAGGACTCAGTGTCATTAGTTCTCCATGTACACATCATTTCTATGATAAGTACCTCAGACCTCAAGAACCATACTATATTTTTCCGATGATATTATGCACTAGCTCTTTTTTTTAATGTGATGTTGCGGGTGACGACTGAGACTAATTAATTTCAAGCATTGCGTGATCTCGCGAAAGTGCGATTGACGTTTAGTCCTAAGGCCACGCAACCGCAGGTCATAATTTATTCGATTTGATTTTATTACCTTTATCAACAAAAGTACATTTATTGAATCATAATTATTGAATCATTAATTAACCCAGAACATGTGTTTTTATTGGTCGGGCGTCAGCAAGATCGCGGGCATTGTTGATTATCTAGAATCTTAGTTTATTATTAGCGCTCTTCCGGTTTAACAGCACCGATTGTCACAGAAAAACGCAGCCTCAATGGCAGCGAAAGGGATCGACGACCTAAGGCTAAATGAGAATTAGGTTGTCACATTTTGAGTACCTGAACCAAGTGTTTTTTTTTGCAGGACGTACTTTTGACACCTCGTTTTTCAGAGTTCTATTATTCTTTGTGTATTGAGTATAGGCTCATTCAAAACACAAGACTCTGATATATTGAAATATATATAAAAAAATTATATAATTAATGTGCTTCAAATGTTTTTTCTTTGTATTGCAGAAGCTTTTCACAGCTACTTTCTCTAAATTTGGACCGTATAATTTTATTTTTCTAAAAGTTCACAGCTAATATACATATTTTCATGTTTTACTGCTACAGCCAGTATAACTCAATTACTGTATAGCTGTATCAATAAAATTGTATATCGAATTGTAGGGAAGCTATTGACACGAGTGTCTCTAGGGATGTGAGTAAATGCTTACTTCTACATATTTTCTATGTCTATGCTACTATCACTAACTCCTTTTGGAACACGTTAGTTAGGCTCTTGATGTTCTCTATTTTGTCTCATACCAACTTCCCTTCTCATATTTTTGAGAAGAAACGAAACTTGCGGGCAACCTTTTGCATTGGAAATACCAAAGGCTTTTTACTATAGAAACACCAATAACTTTCTACTATATAAATACTAAGAACCTTTTACTATGGAAATATCGATAGCGTTTCATTATAGAAATACAAAGAGCTTTGATGTGGAAATACCAAAAGCCTTTTACTATGGAAATACCGATAGCATTTCATTATGTAAATTTTTGCCTAAACTTGTTGTCTATATGCTATTTAGTTTAGATTTTTAGCAACTCAACAGTCAGAGATTTCTATCAAGTATTAAGTTTTGTCCTTTACTTAATAAGAGCCGATGTGTTTTAGTCTTAAAGATTGACTTGCGACAAATTCATATAACAGTTATTTTGTATCAAAAGGTTCACTATGTCTTACTCTGCTGTTTGGTAGGTGCAAAAAAGGTGGAAATGTAATTATAAGCTCTTAAAAGCTACAAAGCGAACAGTTAATCACAGCCATCACCAAAGCGCCGTAGTTTGGAATACCTTTATTTCAATGATGTACTCATTTCAGCGTGGTAATTTTGTGACTTGTAATTTTGCTGTCATCACCTGAATTGAAAGGCCGATAAAAAGCTCAATAGAAATTTTTTTGTAGCATTAGTTTATCCCAAACACTGGGTTTTACCAAAAATCCCTTATCAAATATAGATGCTCGCTACTTTACAGTTTCGTTTCAGCTTGGTATAATCATCTAATCGTAATCTGATCATATGCCACATACTTCCTGCCAAATAGCGGAAACGATTTCTGCAGCATTTTCCGACTATCACCGATGACCAACAGGCTTGTCATGTTTATCAAAGGATATAATATATATGGATATATAATAGGATAAGAGGATATATAATATGCATTCCTTTGAACTAAAGTTGAAAAATTAAACTAATTTTTATGGTAGGCTTTGAGATGTCAGTGAGCAAAATGGCAGCATTACAATGACCACGAAATAGACGTGTAAGGACAATAGACATGGTTTTATTGAATGTGTGAAGTATATTTGTGAAAATACTTAGACTAATGAGATTGTGTCAAAGTGTAAAAGGAAGCACATCGTGTTCAACTAAGTTCGACTGGAGCCGTTTTGGTAAGAGATTCCAACCTACGGCAACAACCTACGTTTTCGTGTTGGCTGCGTTTAACTGTTCGTTTTTGAATTCTTAAGCACAGCAGAGTGAAATGTGGTAAACTTTTTGATACCAAATAACTGTAATGTTAATTTTGTTGCAAGTCAACCTTTAACAAAAAAATTTTGTTCTTTTGGTTTGTAACAGGTGTTTATTCACATTGCAAGAGTTTTAATATTAGACTAGCCATGTGTCCGACGCTTCACGGGTGATAAAATAATTACCTAATGAATTTGAGTAACTCACGATGGTAAAATAAGCTAGTCTAAATAGTTACTATAATAACAGCTATGTTTGAAGCCAGCTTAATAATCATTAGCTATCATGTAACAAACTCTATTAATACAGTTAGGCACTGGTAACCATTAGTATTTTTGCAAGTGCTTCAAGAGTGCCTATTTTAACTGATGTAAGGAATATGACCACAATTATGCTATTGTATAGCAAGTTAGCCACTCGGTCTAGTAGTTTCAAATCCAGTCCAAAGCAGATTTTCATTCCAAAAGCTATCACTATGGCTGGACGAATGACAGACCAACAACAGATACTGAAATTTACATCTATAGGTTGCTGATTATTTTTAGTTTGTTGTTATATTCCCTTATATGGTGAGCTGACAAGGAAGAGATCAAATCAAAAGTCTGCCAACTGCTGTTTTTGTGACAAACTGTGCTTCATACTTTATTCAAGAGTTGTGAAGCAAATTTTTGAATGCGCCTGTCAGGTATGGTCGCCATATAAAAAACCCTAATAGATATGCTAGAAACTATCCAGAAGCATGCTATTAGATGGTTTTTACTCTTTAGATTAGAGTAATCAAAAAGTGTCACTAGCTGTATGCAAGAGAATGCCATAAATTTGTTTTGGAATTTTTTGACAATTTTGAAATTGATATGTTACGACTAAATTAAAAACAGCTCCCATCTGCAAGTACTATTGTTACTCTGCTGCATCACTGTTACACCATTGAAAACTTGAATTGTTTACACGTATTGCCAGCTGATTAGGTGACTCTTTGGTAGAGAGAAAGTGCCAACTTGCTATGAATAAAATAGTCTAAGAATAATAAATACTTTGTGAAAAACACTGGGGATCCATACATTGAGAATATTTTAAAATGTCAATCTCAAAAGTAATTTTGTTATTGGAGCTTGAAGAAAATAGCAAAGAAATGCTTAAAATACAATAAAATTGCGGTGAAAAAATTAGTGTAGTCAATGGAAGAGTATTCAGTTAGTTATATCAAAGAAAAGATAACTCCCACACTCGGTGTAACTCATACACGACTAGGAGTATGATTCAGAACGGTATAGTTACTTTCTTTGTTGCTAGCTGGTGGAGCTGAAGAGGAAGCCAGCATTGTTGTTGTCGTGTAAGTAGTAACTACCACATACTTATTTTTGTTGGCTGCTGCTTGGCAGCAGGCGCATTTTGGCGAAAGATCTTTTCCAAAAGAGTTGTTCTAGACCATACCTAAATCCCAAATAATACCTACAGCTAAACACATGAAGGATTTGAACATGTAGACGGAGTACCTTGGTTTAATACTTGAAGTGTCATACAGGCACGTAATAGTTCTGTCCCGTTCCGATGCACAAAGTTTGCAAAATGCTGACAAGAATCCAATTAAAAGTTATTATTCTCAAACGGTCTGTATATAAGGAGCTTCTGAAAGTGATTAAATGTGATTACCCCAGACAGGTGACAAGAAGTAGGCCAGGGAGGTCAGATGAGTGAACTTATATAACCCTTTTTATCACAAAGAGACAAGGCCATTTGGTCCAGTACTGCAGTTATACTGATAAGTTTTTGAGGACACCTTTTTATCACTTATTTTGACGAGGTATAGATATATATTATACTGCAAACTGTTTGAACAACTTTTCTTCATTCATTTAATGCGCAAGTGAGGCTTATTATTGATAGATATACTTTATATCGAAGTCTGAGATAAGCTAACCTATTATTAATATGACAACGGTATTCGAGTTTGCGTGCAGAATTTGAAATTGACGCCGGAGAGAGGCTATATACTGGTAATATAACAGCGGCTAACGCTAATACTACAAAGGAACAAACATTGGTGACCAAGCGAGAAAAGACATCTACTGAGAGATAAGTATACAAACATTCAGGAGACGACAACTTGTGTTAGTATTATAAATAGAGTAACTAGCAGATCATACACAAATTTGCAGGATTGATTTGACAGTTGGTTGAAATAAAAAAACCATTTTATTTGCCTGGCAGGAAGAGCCACTTAGCCAGTTTGAAAGATGTATTTGTTACATGAGAAAATCATTCAGGAGTGCTACCTTACACAACATTGTATTGAACCACACAAAAACACGATTACATTTTTCTCTTAGGCTACAAGAACATTCAAATATTTTTTGGAACATTAATTTCCAAATTCAAATAGTCCTTAATATAGTATTTTGGATATGGTATATTATAATATATAATTATTTTTGTTCTAACATGAGAAAGGTTTAGCCTTGTATCGCACTAATTGTTTAAAAAAATATATCAAATATTTATCTGATTTAAATATATATTATTTAGTTTCTTTTCTTATTTTTCTCACATGAAAATAGCAAACATTGAAATAGTGCATTTTTAATGCTAAACACACATCGTTATGATATGCTCAAAGTATATAACATATTGCTGAACTGTATATTTGTTGAATAACAGCATTTTCTGTTTCACTTTAGATAGCTAAAATAGGTAACTTTACAATAATCCTTTTGAGTTGCTTTTTCCTATCATATCAATATTTCTCCTATAATATGTTGACTAATCATTCCCTTTTATAAGTTCTGGTAGTTCTATTTTATAAAGTTTTTTTTGTTTTGAAACATAATTAAAAGTTGTCTTCTCTTCATTTAACGACTGTAATTATTATCTTTCTAATTTTAAATAGCCTCAGAAAAAATTTGATACAATTTGAGCTCCATATTCATCGTTGTCTAAAAGTTGTACTAGAAAAAGCCTGGGCTATTTCTGCTAATACTTTCAAAATTAGTAGTTTAGGCCATTTGTGCACTACGCGGTTGCTACTTCATTTTTCGTTGTGTGAACCATCGAAAGTTTTTATTTAACCCTTTGTATTTTTCTCCTTTATTTGTTTACATTTTTTGTTGAAATGAGTTTACCTATGACCAAAGCATTTTTATTACACTGATTATTACCTGACAAATAATTCCCTGACTTAGCGTTGCCCCAACGAATGATTTACCTGAATTTTCTTGGCACTTCAGAACACAAGTTTTAATGGGTGCCGTTATTGGCTTTTATTTATAATTAATCATATATAATCATATATAATATAATTAATTGATTAGTTGTTTGCAGGAGTAGCAAAAATGGCATGCTATTTAAGTATATTCAGCATATTGACTTCATTCCACTTTTTATAGTGTAGTTTTATCACTAGAATTCTACGGTAACTGCAATTAAGAATCACGAATGTTTGACAATGCATGTTAATACGTTAATACGTTCCTTACAATTTGAGAGTAACGTTCCACTGTAAACTGTGTTCATATTATCGTATTGAAGGTATCAAATAATATGCTAGAAATCTGCAAATTTTTAAGTTATAAAATAATAATCAATCAAATGTTACAAAGATATAACCAAGAACAATTGGCACAGACCAACTTTATTTATAATACATTCATAAACAAATATTTACGATTTTAAACCAAAATTAACGTTAGTGAAGCAAAAATATTAGCATTGATTGCTCAGCTAGTTGCGCTCTGATTGATGTTTAGTTTGAAACCATTTTATATTCTTCTGGTTGTTCAATACTTTCCACAGTGTGTTTAAACCTCATCTTTTATGCACAGTTGAGCTGGTCAATATAATCATTCAAACAATGTTTAGCAGAGCAAAACTGTTACGCGATGCACTTTAGAATACATCTATACAACTTTGCAGGCTAATAAAGAGAAACATCATGTAATCAAAATAGCTCTAGACTTTACCCTCAAAATACGTAGTAGCACAGATTCATTGTGAATGCTCAAAACTTATTTCACATACATTGAAGTATTATGACCATTTTAAAAATAAAAACTGTTAGCATGAAACAATAATTACACTAATGATAAATCTAGTTTGTACTAATTAGCTACTAATTTATAAATCCGTTATGCAATATGTCTCCATGATTCTTAGTAGAACTGCACTAATTGACCTTAAAATTTTTCAATTGTGGTGGCACAATGCGATGAACTTTGTTTACTAGATCAAACTGTTCAAATTCATCGGAAGACTACCATAATTGTAATAGACAAATGTTTAACCAGAAGCTTGTAGATATGCTCAAACTATTAACATGCTGCTGTTCAGGCCTACTTAATAGCAAAACTTGTTGCATACATATGGATCGACAACATATTGCAGTTTATGTTACATCCTGAAAGCATTGGTTGTGTAACCTCTTGTCACGAAATATGATCAGGTCTAAATATTGGCTTTTTACCTACTGTAGTTACTGAAATATTACCATGTGTGAACAGATAAATTTGAAAAACACCTTGTACTCAAGTTCGATCTGATGTGAACAGATTGCTTTTAGCTACTGTAGTTACCCAAATATAATCATGTATGAACCAATTATTTTGAGTTGTGGCTTGTACCCAAATATGATCAGAAAACTTCAAGCTACTGTAGTCACCCACTTGATGAAATATAAACAGACTTGTCTGCAGACCTGGAAGTTCCGAGTTCAAACGCAGTACAATTCAAATTTTTCATTGCTAAAATTTTATCACTATAGCTGAATAAACAACCAACAGATGACAAATGGACACTGAGATTTATATGTATTGATTAAGACATTCTTTAAGTGTGTGTAGTAAGCTAAACTTGAAGTTTAAAATCAAGTTTAAATTGACATATTAAATTCAGTCTAAACATTGAAGTTTACTTTGTTTTACGAGCTTCAAAAATTGTAGCCACCAAACATGTTGCCGTCAAGTCTCATTCACATTACCTCTAACCATATGTCTGTCTCAGAGATAAAAATTGTACAGTACTAAACTTAGTAATGTTGGACTTCACTGCAAATCATAACCACTAAATAGGTCATTCTTACACTGTCTGGGTAGATTGTGAATTACAACAGATTCAAACACATTTTTCATCGTATTATCTAGTTTTTAGGGTTGTTCTTTATGGTATGGGAATGATTAAAGTTATATGTATACTGATTATTTATTGTTTTAATTGTTTATTATGATATTTGTACAATTATAGCAATTTTATAAAGGAAATAAATAGTGACTTAAGATACAGGAAAACTGCCATGCAAGTTCAGTCCTGGAGTGCACTATGCTCATATATCAAGGTTAATTAGCAGCTGCAGTAGTTTTAAAACACATTCTAGAATTATTAATTTGATAAATATATATGTAGCTATAACAATAGAATACACAGTTAAAATACAGTATAGGTTTAAACTAGTTCAATATGAGTTATTTTTAGTTGGCAAAAATACAAATATGTCATAGAAATCCACTCATACACCAAAAATGATGCACATATATTGCAACAATATCTATTCTTGCGGTGGTGGTGTTATGTTTGTGTGAGCATGTGTGTGTGTGAGCATGTGTGTGTGTGTGCGTGTGTGCGTGCGTGCGTGCGTGCGTGTGTGTGTGTGTGAGCATTTGTGTGTGTCCGTGCGTGCGTGTGTATATATATCATTCAAATGCAGTGTATATGTGTGGTGTATCTCTTTGTGTGTTATTTTTTACTTGTTTGTGTGTAAGCAATTTGTGTATGTGTGGTTGCAGTTGTTTCTGTGTTTGTTTATTCATGCGTCTGGAATTTATAATGGTTTAGTTAGTTCATTTGTGTGTGTGCTCGTATGTACCTAGAGTGGGTATCTGGTGTGCATGTGAGAAGTTTTAGAATTATTGCCATTGTTTCACAAACGTTTTTCCAAATATTGCTAATAAGCGAGATACAATGTGGTAAACATCCTCCAATCGCAACAAGTCTGTCAAGGAACTTCTCTGAACTTCAAGGAGAAGTATTTAACTTTAAAGATAAAGATGCATATAAAACAATCCAACTGCAACTGTGTAAGATTGCTTGATTGAAAAGGTTGAGCTAAATGAACGGTCAAGCATATTGCACTTACTGTTACATATCTGACTACACAAATGAGTGTATGTGCATGCGTGTTGGTGTGTGTTTGCAATTGTGTGTGCGTGTAAGTGTGTGTTTAATTCCTTGAGTGTAACTGTACACGTGTGTATCTGCACATTTGAGTACATGTTGCATCTGTGTGTTTGTGTATATGTGTTTTTGTGTATCTGTATGTTTGTTTGTGTTTGTCTGTCAGTATATGTGTTTGTGTGTTAGATACTTCTTAAAAGTATAGATTATGTAATCATGAATCTTTTTAAAATATTGATCTAGTGATCTTCATGTAAGGGTGTGTGTGTGTGCGTAGTGCGTGGTGATGCATGTGTGTTTGTGTATGCTTGTGTTTGTGTATGTTTGCTGGGTCTGTGTTCGCACGTGTTTCACTGTTAATTTTTTGGTATTGGCATTTGCTGGTGTGTTCCTTTGTCTCCTTTTTTGCGGTTGTTGTGTGTGAATTTGTGTAATATTTTAGTGTTTTGCTATGTCTTTGTTTGCATTTTTGGTTGTGTGTGTGTTTGTGTGTGCAGCTGTCTGTGTGTGTATGTGTGTCTGTATGTGTGTCTGTGCATGCGGTTGCCTTTCTGTGGGTGAGTCTGTGCGTGAGTCTGTGCGTGAGTCTGTGTTACGATTGTTAGAACTATCATCATAGCTCTGCAAATATTTTTCCAAATGTTGCAGATAAGCCAGTTCATTCAGGTGAACTTTGTTCAGTTGCAACAAGCTGTTCAAGTCTGTCAAGCTGTTGCTGCGATCTTTAAGAACTAGTGATTAACCTGAAAGTTGAAGGTACATTTAATACTATCATTCTGCTATTATTTAGGACCGCCATCTAGCTACTACTGCAGCGTTTTGATAGAGCAATTTGCGATAAATAAATGGACCAAATACATCGCTGTTATTGTTGTCTCTTGACATATCTGTGTGTGTATGTGAGTGTATATGCAAGTGTGCACGTGTATGTGTAGAGCAAATATGCGTGTGTCTGTCTTGCATATGTGTCTGTGCATCCTTATGTCTATGTGTCTATACTGTTTGCGTTTGTGTGTTGGGGTGTGCTTGTGTGTGTCTGCAAATATGATTGTGTATGTCTGTGTTTAAGCTTGCATGTGTGTCTGTATGTGTGCGACTGTGTGAATGTATGTATTTATACACATACAGATACACACATGCATGTGTGTATCTGTATGTGCTTTTGTGTGTGTGTCTGTGTTTACGCTTTTGTGTGTCTATGTATGTGTTCTGTTTGTATGTGTCTGTGTGTGTTTTTATGTGTGTGTGTGTGTGTGTGTGTGTGTTTGCGTGTGAGTAAGTAGGCCTGTATGCTTTGCATGTGTGTTATGATGTATTATTTTGCTGTTACATGTGTGTACATCCATGTGTATGTTGCAGTATTGCATGTGTCTGCACATTCGTCTGTCTGTCTGTGCGTGTGCATGCACGCGCGGGTCTGCTTTTATGTGTGTGTGCCTGTATCTGTGCATGTGGTCTGTTTGTGTGTGTTTGTGACTGTATGGGTATGTCTGTGTGTGAGTAAAGGTGTGTGTTTTTCTGTGTGTGTGTTTATATATCCATGTGTGGTTGCGTCTATGGGTCTGTCCGTGTGTGTGTCTGTGTCTGTTTATGCGTTAGACGCTCCTTAAATGTGTAGTTTTCGAAAAAATGGTTCTCCATGGGAAGAATGTGGGTGTATGTTGGTTAAATTCTATGTTTATGTGTGTCCGTATGTTCGTGTGTGTGACCGTTATTAGAACCACCATTATCATTCAAACATTTTTTTCAAATTTTGCAGATATCCAAAATTCAATTGGTCAAACTTTGTTCAATGGCAACAAGCTATCCAAATCCGTCAAGTGATTACCAAAATCTTGAAGTACAAGTGTTTAACCTAAAAGTTGAAAGTACATTTAAAAATATCAAACTACTACTTTTTAAGACCGCTATCAAGCTGATATTTGCAAACTTTTCACAGAACAGCTTGTGATAGATGAATCGATCAAATACATTGCTGTTGTTACAAATTTTTTGATACATTTGCTTGTGTGCGTGTACATGCCTGTATGCATGCGCGCGTGTGTCTGAGCTCCTGTGTGCATTGGTCATGGATTTGTGTATGCATGTGCTTCATTTTTTATTTATGTGTATGTGTGTACACGGGTGTGTTCATTTGCTTTTTGTTTGCTTTTTTACTGTATGTGTTGTTGCTTTACGTTTTTATTTGTGCGCGTACATGTGTGTGGTGTGTGTGCGTGCGTGCGTGCGCGCGCGCGCGTGCGTGTGTGTGTGTGTGTGTGTGCATATACCTGTGTACATGCCTGTGTGCGGAATTCCGTCGTGGATTTGCGCAAGAATTGCGTATGATTGTGCTTCACTGTTTATTTCTGTGCTGTGTTGACTCAAGGTATTTCAATAAAAAAGGAATAGCTCTTGTTCTGTAAATGTCCTTTACAGAAATATGTTGTGTCATGAGTTTTATATCATTCGTTGAATAAAGAACAAGTTTTGCCTACTATGAACTATAAAGATTATGTTTATGTGGATTCTGATGCTTACAATTGATTACATTTATGCATACTTTGAGGGTTGTTGATGCTTAAAAGGTCAAGAGCTTTGGGGCGCCGCCCCAAACCTCGTTGGGGTCTAAACCGCTCCCAAACCCCCTGGTGCTCATAACTAGTCGCCTAACATTTGCAGCCCCAACTTGCAACCAGGGAATAAAGGCCTGCGTCATAGCAACCGATATCAAGAAGTTGTGATATTTATTTAGATTTTTGTACTTATATGCAAAAACATGTGCTGAATTTAAAAATCTAAACAGATTTTAGTTGATTGTCATAGAAATAGCTGTATATCTATAAGAAAACGTAGGCCTATTAATTAATTTTGCAGATATTAAAAACGGCTTGGCAGTACCGCAGTATTGGGCACAGTCGTAGTATCATCAACAAGTTCTTTAGAAAAATAATATCAGTAACATATTGCCTAACATCGATCACTACTTACTTCAATCTTGTAAATTCGAATGATTATTCTTATAATTAAATATTATAATCATCTTATAAAATCGAATAACCATTCTTATAATTAAATATTGTTATAATCTTATAAGAATCATCAGAAAAATATCATCATTTCCGTTACTTTCACTGCTTTGGACATCAGTTGAAATACCAAAGTACCCATTATAAGTGCTCAAAAAGTCAGTTACTTTGAAATCAGCAACAAAGAAACAAATACTTTTCTGTACTTTTATGTTAATTACAGAAACCTTTGGCAATTGGAAAATGACGCAGACTGGTGAAATGTGCACGTTTTTCTCGCGAAATGCACACGACTTAATGGTTCTTCTCTCTGTAGCGCGGCCTTATTCGCGTTTTATTGGCCAGTCCTAATATTGATTAAAAAGGCATGTCAAGATTTTATGGCGATTTTAGGCCAAATTAATTGGTCCATTTGTGTGTAATAGGCCATTTGTGTGTAATCCAATCAGAAGGGATAGTTTTAGGACATTGTCTACAAATTTCGAAGATTTTGTAACATATTTAAATAGGTTTATATGTGTTTTGTATTGTTGTTATACTTGAATGACTCCATAGAAAAATGGTTAAATTAGTTGGGGAGATTTGGGCACAAGGGTTTGGACGGCCGTTCAGGAATAATTTTCGTGAGTTCATTACTAGTCCATACTACCGCCTCTGTAAGGTCGATATGGACTATTTTAAACTGGTATCAGCCGCTTCAATCAGTTTAGTAAATCCCTCAATAAAGGGAGACAAATTAAGTTATATAATGTGATGACATTTATTCGAAAGAGTAGCTTCAGGACCTACACAATAATAAGTCATAATAGGCTGCGATGTAGTTTTTCATAATAATGATTTGCTGTAGCTAAGCCAGTACACTCAAATAAAGTCTACAAAATTTTTCAATATGAGACTTGATAAATTCATTCAACTATTTGCAAGTGATTTTTTTAATTTCTTAGTGACACAAATATTGACATTCTGCTTGTATCAAACTTTCATAGCTTTCAATATTGAGTCAGAGTGTTATGGAACTTGATAATTAACTTTGTTAAAAATATAATTTGATCTAGTACATTTAAACTGAAATTGTATTATTTTATTTTAGAACTTCCTGAACCCTATTAGAAGAAAGAGGGCAGCTCTTCCTTTATTACATCTGTGTCAGCAATAACCTGGCCGCTGCCTGTTGCCCTTAAATTTATGGTAGATGTTGTTCATCTACGTAGCTACTTTGAGGGAAGCAGAGCCCAAAACTCTAACGAGGCCAGTGGCAGAGGAGTGGATGACCAATTCTATGTCTTCATTTAATCCCTTTCACTCAATCGTCACCACGATCAGTACAAAAGCTATCACCATCACATCCGTCTTCACCATCAAAATCATCCCTTCCATTTCCATCATCCACACCCTCCTTACAAGCACCACTCCTCCCATAATTGCCACTCTCCAGCCCCAACAGGAACAGTGAAATACTTTTAATTCGCTGTGCCGCTGTAGGAGTGGCGGTGCCGGCATTCAAACTATACAAAAAGTTCTAACGCCAAAAAATCTATACCGTTGTAGGCACTGCTGGCATTGCTACAACACCACATCATTGCTACCAGGTGATTCTGTCATTACCACTCATATAACCCACTACCAGCAATCATTATTTCTACTGACACCACAAGCATCACCACCACCACCCAATCACCTTAATCACAACGATCCTCTTCGATGAAATCACCACCACTATCACCGTCATCATCAACGCAACGATCTTCCGATTTACCACTATCACCACAACAACTCTCACAACCTTCACCTCTCTGCTGTCGCAATCACCATAATCTTCAATACCATAATCTTTAACTCCATTACTTCCGCAACCACAAACACTGCAACAGTCACTAACTCATCCTCATCACAACTTCATCTTCACCACAATCACCTCATCACCACCATCACAATTGCCATCTCTACCACCAACACTATCTCTCATCAAACATCAACACTACACATATCAACTCACTGCCTAGCCCGCCACCCGCTGCCACTCAACCTCCAACCCACTGTCACTCAAAGAAAGCCTATATCCCCTATCCCACCATCCACCAACAAACACCACAAGACAGTACCTCAGCCCAGGTTAAAGTGAGTATTGATTGTCATTATGATAGATGTAAACTTGTTAGATGATTCTTGACAAGTCATGGCAGTTGGTTACTGACAGTTTAAAGTTTGCTGATATTTGATGCTATTTAGTTTCGACTCGGTTAATGCCTGGCGTTGCACTAGCAATAAAATAACTAACTAACAATTTTAAGTAACTTAAACTCTTAACATAAGTTAGTTTCAATCTTTATTATAATAATAGCCATGTCTGTAGCCAACTCAATATTTGTTCCATTACACACAGCATAGGTAAGAAGATGCATATATTTCAAAGCATGATTCACTGAAGTAAAAAATGCTGAATTTCTATTGACTTTTTTCAACTAAAAACCTATGAATCAATACAGTTTGAATACCGTGTCATTTGACAAGCCATAATTTTTATGTAATAATTGTTGTCACTGAGTTTTTGCCAGAATAACAGTTTATCCTGTTTATGCTATGAATAGTATTACTGTATCACATCTGCTTATCGAATTCAAGGATAGAAAAATAGTTATAATCTTCTGAATGCTGCATCTCTTTTATTATTTTCTATCTGAGAGTAATTGAAGGTGCTGCTATAGTCTGAGAGTGGTAGAATGATGAGACTACTCTATGTAGATGGGTGAAGGGTTAGACTACAAACTAAAGCAGATTTAAAACTTAAGCTGATATTTAAGATCCTTGCTGGTTAAAATCTTACTTATATAGTGGGCCATAATGATTGGACCATTTGAAATAAAACATTATTTGTTATTAATTATTAGTTCCTTTAGTGTATATTAGATTAATTCTTGTAATACACACATCAATAACACACTAGATATGTTCTACACACGAATATTATCAAATATCAAAGTGTATTCGTTTGTGCGTATCTGCACATTATTAAAAATTCCAATAAAATTTTGTTTATGCTCATGGTAAAAATTGACCGAATTTAATGCAGTTTTGGAGCATATTAATACAAGTAGTTATTCGCGAGTAAATTTGTGCCTCTTTGAAGTATTACTAGCATCTTAATAGCTGTACTGCCCTTATTATCATCACAGGATAGGATACAATGGGTGCTCAGTAAATATATTATAATTCTTGAGAAAGTTTTTGATGGCGAACAGGCCATACAAGCTGCTTTTTAAATATTGATTGTATGTACGGTCTGAAAAAGTAAAAAAAATAAGTTCATGCAATGAATGGTAATATCCAGGTGTGTTACTCACTAATATCCATGCGAGTCACTCACTAATATCCAAGCATGTCACTTGCTAATACCAGGCATGTCAGTTGCTAGTATCCAGGCATGTCACTTCTTAATATTTAGCCATAATACTTGCTGATATCTAAACATGTCACTTACTAATATCTCAGCATGTCAATTGCTATTATCCAGGCCTGTCTCTTGCTAACATCCTGACTTGTCTGTTGCTAACAACCAGGCATGTCTGTTGCTAATAATCATCCAGGCATGTCTGTTGCTAATAATTATCCAGGCATGTCAGTTGCTAATATCTAGGCATGTCATGTGCTAATATCCAAGCATGTCAGTTGCTAATATCCCAGCATGTCTGCTGCTAATATCCAGGCATCTTAGTTGCTAATATTCAGGCATGTCTGTTGCTAACATCCAGATATGTTGAACAGCCCTGATTATCAATCACAGGATAAGATAAAATGCTCACTGGTGCTCACTAAGTAAATTATATTCTTTGAGAATAATTTTGATAGCAAACAGAGTGACAATAAAGGTTGCTTCTCAAATACGTATAGTATGTATGGTCTGAGATAGTGATGAAAGTGAGTTCATGTCATAAATAATAACACAAAAAATTACTTGGTCCTCACATAAATCCGATAATCACTGTAGCTGTAGAGGCTAATATTCAGGTGTGTCAGTTGTAAATATCCAGGCATGTCACTTGCTTATATCCAGGCATGTCAATTTCTAATATCTGGGCATGACAGTTGCTAATATCCAGGCATTTCAGTTGCTAACATCCAGGCATGTCACTTGCTTATATCCAGGCATGTCAATTGCTAATATCTGGGCATGACAGTTGCTAATATCCAGGCATGCCAGTTGCTAACATCCAGGCATGTCACTTGCTTATATCCAGGCATGTCAATTGCTAATATCTTGGCATGACAGTTGCTGATATCCAGCCATGTCTTTTGCTAATATTCAGGCATGTAATGTTTCACTTTGCAGACCCCTTGTAAACAAATTGCTAAATATATATTTCTTTGCTCTTGGAATTGCCTCCCCTCAAGTGAAAACCAAGAGGACATCAGTCTATTCGCGCCAAGTACTGCACAGAACCAAATATATTCTACCCAGTATTCAGAACAACAATGCTGCTGAGTTGGCATCTACACCTATACCTAGCTTTAAAGATGTTGAGAGGCCTCTCCGGATGAATTCAGCTCCATCAGGTATTGTTCTCTCCTGGCACTATTGTATTCCTCTTCTATTTCCTGCTGGTCATGCAATTTTAATTTCTGTAATTTGGTTTTGAATACAATTAGAAACTAGCATATCTTTAAAATCTGACCAGAAACCAAAATGACGTGATAACTTGCTGTTAATTTTAAAAAGGAAATGAACATTTTTACGTACATATATGTCACTAAACATTGCACTGCTTCAATAAAATTGGCAAATACATGCTTATATAAGTCAAGAGACGGTACTATTTGTGTAAACTACTACATTGATACTCTCTGGTACCATAGCAATACTATTAACATACTGTTTTCTGTGCACTGCAGGAATGGAGTGTTATCAATATAACAGTATTATGTGTTCCTGTGTATGCGCAGCAAAAGCACTCTGTCACTCAAATGCATGTTTGTAGAAGTACTGTGTTACCATTGTGCCAGGGGTGTAATATTGTTGTTGTCACTATGCATAATTGTGGGAATGTTATCCTACTACTGTGTATGTACAAATGAAATCTTGTGGTACCTCTGGGCATATACTCTAGAAGTACAATGTACATTCTGTGAGAATAGCAAAAACCATACGGCTTGTTCTGTGGAAATACTATGTTACAATTGTACAATACTGTGAGATTACGATATTATTTATATGCATGCATTGTAAGATTGTGATATTGCCGCTGTTCATACACTGTTTAGTAGTACTTTGCCTCTGTGCATGCACTGGTAAAGTACTAATCTCCCACAGTGTATGCACTGTTAGAATATGGTGTGGCCAGTGTATCACACTGTGGTCGTAGTATGTTGGCACTGTGTATGTAATGTTGCAGTACTACGTTGTCACTGTGAGTGCACTGCTAGAGTACTACATGTATGTCATTACGGTTTCACTGTAGAATTACCGTCTTAGCAAAGTGTGAGCGTCAGTGTATATTGTATTACAGAGAGTGATGAAGGTATCACGCATTCAGGATTTTATAATAAAGCTGTCTCTAACCAAACTGTTGTATATTTATACAGCGGTATTATAGTGTGTACTTCTCCTTCTCTAACACTTCCTGTAGGTATACATGTTATTTTATACGGTATCAGTAATTATTAGCATAGTTTAAGGTTACAAATAAGTGTGTGTTTTGTGGTGACATTTTTGGACCTGTCACTTTTGCTAGTACCTGCTAGACCTGTCACTTTTGCTAGTGGTCACGGTGATAGTCTGCATGCAGAGCATTTTTATTGGAGTTTTTCTTGCCTATCTTTTTAGATATTCACTTGTTTAGACTTCCCAACTCTTGATCGCTGTTGAGACACTTGAGGATTTATCATTTAACAGGTTACATATAGACTGGTTGGTGTACTTTAATACAACCTGGGAGGAGCTAGAAAGTTGCCCTGATTGGCTTATCAATAAATAAGTTTTTTGTTTGTTCGCTTAAACTCTTTCTAATAATACATTAGCATAATTATATAAAGGCACAGTTGAGTTTGAGATTTTCTGTAATAAATGAGTCATCCCTGTCTCAGATCTTCCTCCTATGTGTTCGAAAATAAAGCTATTTGTAATCCTAAAGTAAAACGGAGAGGCTGTGATCAACTAAACGTAGCTTGTGTAGCATGGCAAAAGTTAAGGAGGTAGTTGATTCTTCTCTCTCCTGAAACCAATATTACATTACTAAGGCTTATCTTTGGGATCCAGTTTTATATGACTTTAAGGGAGGCACTCAGTAGCTATCAGAAATACTTATGATTTGGTTGAGATTCAGGAAGGTTCAAATCTTTTGCAGGTTTTGGACCACGGATGCATTTGATAGATATAGTCAAGTACTTGTCCGCTACTCCAAGGTTGCCCAGGGTTATTCTTCCAGTAGTCCCTTGGTCACCCCTTGTCATGTCCAAAAGCAAGTAGTTTTCATTTTATATTCTCCTTGAATTGCTATGTTTCAATTTTTATCAGTTTTAATCGAAGTTATCAGCAGATAAAGAAGAAATGGGCAGACCTTAAAAGTTGGAATATATGCAGTATGTGGGCTGTAAAGATCGGTGAAAAATAATTGAGCAACAAAAGTTTTCATAAGATTTACCAACCCTAGAAATAGTCTGGTACCTTAAAAAACTATGGATGCTGTGCAGGGGTGGGCAATTGATGAAGTCAAGATGCTAGCCTAAAAATAATTGGTTTAAATGAACTGTTATTAAAAATAATGGGTGGATATTGTAAACGACAGGTGCTTATATATTAGCCTAGAGAAAAGTCTGCAAAATGTATTATATATAAATAGAATAACTTAAATACAGCTACGTTTTTGTTAATAGGTTACGTCCTGTTAGAGAAACTAGCCATAGTTCTCTGGCAAAAGGGAATAATAGAAGCTCAGTTGAATCAGGCTATTATAAGCTATCTACAGCAGTGAGGATGTCATATAGAGACCACCTGAACCCATGTAGATGACTATGACTCACCTCATTTTATAATAATGCTCTATTTAGCCACTTTTCCGCTTTTCAGTTTTCCAGGGAGGGTATGTGATGCACCCTTTGTGATTCTAAGTGTCATAGCTGGTCAGTTTAAAGCTAAAATGTCTTATTGTTAAATTGACAGGTGGGTGGTATAAAATTAGAGGCCACTTTAGTGCATCTTCCTAAAGATCTTCTGTTGCAATCTTTCTTTGCAAAAAGAGCCAAGAACATTTTCTACAGATGACCCAAACATCAGGGTCTCATGTCAGAGTGACCATCGCTAACCAGTATCGATGCCTGGTTGTTCCGCAACAACAGCTCTTGGAATGCTCAGGATCCTTACATTGCAAATATTGACATTGAAGTTTTCATTCCCAAAGCAGTGGCAAGAAAACCGCTGATAGTTTTCTCAGTTATCTCCTCACTGTAAGTTGTCTCCTCTCTGCAAAGTGTCTTATTGTAATAGATGAACAAATCAAATATGTTGCAGTTATTGTTACATATCTGTTGGCATGTTTGTGTGTGTGTGCGTGCGTATGTGTGTGTGGGTATGTGTGTGTGTGCATGTGTGTGTACATGTTTGTGTGTACGCGTGTCACTATGTGTGTGTATTTGTTTGTGTGGGTGTGGCTGTTTTGGTGTACATATGTGTGTGTCCCTGTCTGTGTGTCGGCGTCTGTGCGTCACTGCCTGTGTGTCGCTGTCTATGTGTGTCGCTGTCAGTGTATGTGTCGTTGTCCGTCTGTTTGTGAGTTTGTGCGTGCGATGGTGCATGTGTGTGTACAGGTGTGTGCGTCTGTGTGTGTGCGTGTGTACAGGTGTGTGTCTGTGTGTGTGCGTGCGTGTGTGCGTGCGTGTGTACAGGTGTGTCTGTGTGTGTGCGTGTGTGCGTGTGTGTGTGTGTGTGTGTGTGTGTGTGTGTGTGTGTGTGTGTGCTTGTTGGTGTCTGGCTGTGGAGTCTTCTTTTTTTGCTCGTGTGCCTGTATGTGTATGGATTTTGCTTGTTTGAGCATGTATATGTGTGTGTCTGCGCAAGTTGTGTGCATCTGAATGTGTGTCTGTGTTTATGGGTGTGTGTCTTCGCTGCTATTATCATGTTTATGAATGTGTGTCTGTCTGTGTCTGCGTGACTATCAATAGAATTGTCATCATTTTTCTTCAAACCTTGTTCCAAATGTTGCAGATACGCCAGATTCAATGGGGTAAACTTTGTTCAATCACAACAAGATTTTCAAGTCAGTCAAGAGGTTACCATAATCTTCAAAGACAAGGTTTTAACTTGTCCGTGCAGATTATGGTAACCGCTTGACCTTATGAATCCTACTGGACAAGTTTTTAACTTGTCCTTCAACCCAAAAGTTGAATGTACATTTAACCTTTTCAAAGCCGTAGACGCATAAATGTGTTTTATATGGTCCAGTGCCGTAGACGCATTATTGCGACTTCCCCAGCAATTGCGCAGTAACTTCATTTCATTATTCGTTGACAACATAACCCTCGGTCTTTAGGATTTTCATGGTATTGAAAACGTTGTCCAAAGATATCTCTATAAACTCCGTTTAAAATAACAAAGCAAGTCAAACTTTTGTTTGAGAACTACGAACTTGAAAACAAACAATTTTTTTTAAGTTTTGCAAACTACTGCACGAGTTAGAAAACAGGTAATTGCTTATGTTTATGATGTTATAGCCAATTCAGATTTAGGTTTTCGTGATTATACAAATAATTAAAGTAGCAACAGTGACTGATAGTGGTGAAAGTAATAGTCTTGTAAGAGTAAAAAACATTGTGGAGGATCGTCTTAGCTTCGTAGTGATCGCTTCACATAGCTTTATCATCTCACAAAGTATATGTATATATACAATGATTTTTTTGCTTAGCAGTGTTAGTTAAAATGTTGACAAAATAAAATATGTTACAAAACTGTTTTAGATAGAGTTTGAAATTGGAAAAATATTGTATACATACCATGAAGCAATATCAACAATTTTCGGTAAATTGGCTGGCTATAGGCCGATAGATAAATTTTTTCCTGGATGGCAGTGAAAGGGTTAAGACTATCTAACTGCTACCATCTAAGACCGCTATTAAGCTGCTACTGTGTACTTTCAATATAGCATTTTGTGATTGATGGACGAATCAAATCCATTGCACCTACTGGTACATATCTGGGTACATAAGTGCATCTGGGTTCATGCGTGTTGGTGGAGGTTTTTGCGTGTGTGTGTGCATGTGTGTGTGTGTGCGCGCGACTACCTGTTGAAAAGATTGATCTAGCGATCTTCATGTATGTATTGGTGTGCGCATGCGTGTTTCTTTGTATATTTTTGTTGAATGTGTGTTCACACGCGTTTCACTGTTTACTTTTGTATCTTTGGTGTTTTGTGTCATTGTTTGTTGCTGTGCGTGAGTTTGTGTCAATGTGTGTGATTGTTTGTGTGTCACTTTGTACTGGTGTTTTTTTGTCTTTGTGCGCTTGTGCGCATGCGTTAGCACACATAAGCATGCATGCACGATTGTATTTGAATGCGTTTTTTTGTGTGTGAATTTGTGGTTTTACTGTGTTTAAATTGGTTTGCGTTTGGGTGGCCTGTATCTGTGCATGGGGTCTGTTTGTTTGTCTATGTGTGTGTCTACAAGACAAGCAGGTATGTGTATGTCTGTCTGAGTCTCTGCATGTATGTGTGTTTGTGTCTTTAACTTTCTGTATGTCTATCTGTGTGTAAATGTGTGGGAGGGTGTGGTGTGTGTGTATCTGGTCTCAGTATCTGGTGTGAGTATCTGGTGTGGGTATCTGGTGTGAGTATCTGGTGTGGGTATCTGGTGTGAGTATCTCGTGTGAGTATCTTGTGTGAGTATCTGGCATGAATATCTGGTGTGAGTATTAGGCGGGAGTGTCTGGTGTGAGTTTCTGTGTGTGAGTATCTTGTGTGAGTAACAGAGTTGAGTATCTGGTGTCAGTATCTGGTGTGTCTAGTGAGAGTAGCTGTTGTGTGTCTAGTGTGAGTATCTGGTGTGTGTCCAGTGTGAGTATCTGGTGTGTGTCCAGTGTGAGTATCTGGTGTGTGTCTAGTGTGAGTATTTGGTGTGTGTCCAGTGTGAGCATCTGGTGTGTGCGTGGAGTTTTAGAATTACTGCCATTATTTTGCAAACTTTGTTTCAAATTGTTGTAATAAGGCAGATATACAATATGCTAAACATTGTTGAATTGCAACAAGATTTTCAAGTCTGTCAAGAGATTACCTTGATCTTCATGGACCAGTGTTTAATTTGAAAGTTGCTAGTACATTTAAGACTATCAAACAGCTACTATGTGAGACCGCTATCAAGCTGCTACTGCGAACTTTCAATTTTGCGATAGATGAAGAGATCAAATACATTGCACTTACTTGTACATATCTGGTTACGTCAATGCGTGTGTATGTGCATCCGTTATGGTGGGTATTTGTCTGTGTGTGCGTGCGTGCGTGCGTGTGGGTGTGTGTGTGTGTGTGTGTGTGTCTGCGCTGTTGTGACTGATGTATATAACAGTGTGTTTGTCACTGGGAATATTATTAGAATTACTGACATCGCCTGCAAAAATATTTAAATGTTGCAAATACACGAGATTCAATGGGGGAACTTTGTTCAATCACAACAAGATTTTTAAGTCTGTCATGAGGTTACCATAATCTTCAAGGACAAGTTTTTAACCTGAAAGTTGAAAGTACATTTAAGACTATCAAACTGCTACTATGTAAGATCTCTATCAAGCTGCTACTGTGAACTTTAAATAGAGCAGTTTAAAATATTGTATACATATCGTGAAGCTATATCGGCATTTTTCGGTAAAATGGCTGGCACTAGGCTGATAGTTAAATTTGTACATCTATGGCAGTGAAAGGGTTAAGACTATCAAACTGCTACTATGTAAGACCGCTATCAAGCTGCTACTGCAACTTTTGACAGAACATTTTGCGATTGATTAATAAATTAAAAGCATTCCAGTTGTTGTTACGTATCTGTTGACATATCTGCGTTTGCATGTGTGTGTGTGTGTGCGCGCGCGTCTTGGTCATTATGTCTGTGAGTTTTTGTGTGTTTGTGTACCTGTGCGTGTTTTTGCACGTATTTCTATAAAATATTGTAATAATGCGTAAGTTTGTGTATGTCTGTCTTTGTGTCTGTTTAAATGTGTGTCTGTGCATGAGCATGTATATGTGTGTCTATGTGTGCAGGTCTGTGCTTCTGTTTGTGTTTATGTGGGTGTTTGCGTGGTTGTTAGCATATTCATGAACGTGTTTTTGTTTGCCTCTCTGTCTGCGTGACTATTATTAGAATTACCGTCATTGCTCATCAAACATTTTTTCAAATCTCTCAGGTGTGTGCGGCTCAATGAGGTTAACTTGGCTCAATCAAAACAAGATTTTCAAGTCTGGCAAGAAGGAACCATAACCTTCAAGGGCAAGCGTTTAACTTCAAAGTTTGAGGTACATTTTAAACTATCCAACTGCTACTACTGTATGTAGGACCGCTCTGTGCATGCGTGTGTTTGTGTATGTGTGTGCGTGTCTGTTAGAGTCTGTGTTTATGTTTATGATTGTGTTGTGCGCGTGTCTGTGTGACTATTATTAAAATTACCGTTAGTACTGGCAAACTTGTTTTCCAATTGTTGCAGACTCACAAGATTTAGTGTGTGCGTATGTGTAGCGTGTGTAGAGTATGTGTGCATCTGTGTGTGTGCGTGCGTGTGTGTGGTAGAATTTGCGTTTATGTACATGTGTGCATTGTGCATGTGTCTGTGTGTGAGCATGTATGTGTGTGTATTAGTGTTGGGCCGGTATTTGGTTATCCGCTCTTACCGACACCGAGGGATTCTCGCTATCCGAGGAAACTAATCACTTTTAGTGACAGCTAGTTATTCGCGGCCAGCTTGATATGATCAGTATCTATCCGTAAAAGCCTATCGGTAAATGGTTATCCAGATGGATTTTTGTTGCTTTGGAAATTCTTCGATTGTTATTGGTTAATTGCAAAAACACCTCTTTGACGAACATGGTAACCTCAGCGCGCATTGGCGAACGAATTCAACGAACATTCCACGCTTACAGTATCTACTATTATATTACGTTAAATGGGTAATGCCACCAGCCTCGAAGGTTTGGGAATTCTTCTCCAAAGATAGGAGGATGTACAAAGACTCTAACGATGCCCTTGTGACATGCTTGTTGTGTGACAAAGAGATGAAACAGACCAGAGATCAGCACACACCAATAAGCTTTACTCAGCCTCGTCTTTTTCAAGCTCTGGTTCAGGTGAGTCATTGGGTTCGACCATGTTGATTATAGAACAATCAAGAATAGTAAACAGTAAGTCTATAGTTTATGCAAAACTAGAAAAAATAAGATAACCCATTCGACTCCAGCAATTCATTAGTATAGCTATTAACTCCAAATTACACTACTTAGTACTTACTTTATTTTACATAACTATAAATGGAATTGTAGCTAATAAAATAATTTTATTATAACTTTTATATTCATGTAATTAAAAATTTATAAATACTAATTAATTTTAATTAAACAGTTTTGATATTAATTTCAAATGGTTTTTCAAGTTGATATCTCTGGAAAGACTTGAATTCATGATACCATTTGCAAATTGTTATAGATATAGCGTTGACTGCTATGCTAGCAAGCTCAGGTCAAACTTTCAAGTTTTTAAAGGTTATTGCTAAATAAATAATATGATCATTGGCAGAAAAAATGACCACGTTTCCTTCGTTGTAATTAACAGGTACAAAACCGAAGTCTTACACAATGGCGTCATCTACCCAAAAGAAGCTGGACAGCTTCGGAATGACTGATCTTGATCACAGCGATTCTCCTCAGCTCTCTGACATACTCTCCTCTCCCCCAAGGTCTCAGGTGACTTCAACCCCACACAGTAAGAAGAATACTAGAACACCAATACACATGTTGAATAGCGATGAAGACGAAGGTAAGCAAAGCATTCATGATTTAATATCTTACAAACAACTTATCCATCAAGTCTTAAAGATAACCATAAATAATTACTCAAATATAAATGCATATTGTAACAATGCAAATCTTTCGATAATAATCTCATTGGTCCACTAATGTCACTCATCCCCTAATAACTGATAACTACAGAAGTATACGGAATGCCCCACACCTCCCTTATGTATGTACCCAAACAGTTACTTGATTTAAACTTATGTTGTTTCAGATATCTCATGTGTTGAGGAAACAGGCACCAAAGCTAGGCTTCAACCAGTCAAAAAGTCACAGAAGCTTTCTAAAGGGGAATCTATCCACCAGCTCTTTAGAACTCCTTACTCATCAAGTTCTGGAAACTACAAGAAGCTTACTACTGCTGTAGCTACATTTATCTTCAAAGAAGGCTTACCACTGTACACTGTGGAGAAGACAGGCTTCAAGGAATTGCTGTCAACTTTTGACCCATTGTAAGTAAAACTAAAATTGGCACAGTAAGTGGATTTGGCAAGGTTGTCATATTAGTATGTAAACTTCAGCGCACTTTGTTCACGTCAACTGCCCTGTTGACTATGACTGCACAATTACACAGTAGCCGGATACCCTTAAGTTTTCTGTTTTATACAAGTAATGAGAGATAAGAGGAAGCATAATAACACACAGGTGCAGCTAATGCATGACCTCTGCTGAAATTTTGTTTAAAAAATTCCGACCTGTTCAACAAAATTATGCAGAAATAATGATAAGCTAGCCAACTTTCTGTTAAAATGTGGAAATGTGTAAAAAAATACATGATTGCTTTGTCATTAGTACTTCTATAGGTACACTCTCCCAAACTGATCGTATTTCTTGAGAACTCTGCTGCCAGCTATGTACAGTGAGACAGTCAGACGTGTCCGACATGAATTATGTCGTATACTGTTCACTGGTTAACGGATGAATTTGAGCTCAAGACACGACTGTTACAGGTAACCAATCTTGACTTTTCTCGATATGTTATATTTGTCACGCCCCCCAACTATTTTGTAACAATAATGAGAAACCATGATGACAAGCAAAATCGAAGTGAGCCCCGAAACTATTGAAAGCTTACCCAGAAACAAATATTGGGATGCACAAACAAGATCAACCAAAGTTGTTTTATGGTGATTTTTCTTCACAAGTCTGTTGTTGAGTTTAATTAAAAGTTTGATTTTAGTCTTATTGCTGTTATAACCACACGGTGAGTATAAAAACAGATAGACCATGTGAGACAAGATGTTATTTGATTTTCGTATTAACAATCAAGGCTTGGGTGGGTGGTGCGAGCAGAAACAGTGTGGTCATTGGTTTGCTTACTAATAAAGTATTAAGATTGCCAGTTCTATGTATGTCTATTGTATAGCGCCTTCACTTCTATATACATATTGTGTTTATAAACTGTTCCTCTAGAGAGGAAGTCTTATTTTCTGTTTGATTATTTCCTGTATCTTTAAAGGTCAGCCACTGTCCAGAAAACCACACCGCAGCTAACATTCAGTTGATGTTGGACCAAGTGTTTCTAGATTGGGAGTTGGATGCTGAGAAGCAAGTAGCCGTTACAACAGATAATGCTTCAAATATTTCCACTGCTGTCAGAGATCAAGGTAAATTATAGTTCATTTTATGCTTTTGGCCTACTTGGTCTGATAATTAATTCCTATCTTTTTTCATGGAATTTTAGTTTGTGGAGTTTGTAATTCGTGTTGACATTAATGGTAAAGTGAACTTCCTTCAAGTATCAAACTATCCAAATAGTTTTATCATTTCCAGACTGGTTACGAGTACAATGTTTTGGCCACCGTTTGAACTGGGCAGTTACTTCTACTTTCAGGAAGTACGATGAGGAGATATACCCTTCGTTAGCTGCCATCAAGAAGATTGTAGGCCACTTTGCCCACTCTCACAAGAAGAAGCGATTAATAAAAGAGGCACAGGTATGTTTGACAGAACTTTGTTTACCATTTTCACAAGACTGGACATCCCAAAACAAGTTATTATTTAATATATAATAATGATATACATTTGCAGATAAATAATATTTATCTGCAATTGTATATCATAATGACAAGTACGTGTATTAGAATACAGTGATGGCTAATGGAGGTTCCCCTAATAGATCTGAAACACACAGGGCAAGTCTTATTCTATTCATCATAGATATAGCTTTGAGAATCGCCCATGATGCTGTTACACTCCTAATATCATTGACATTGGAGTGTTTATATCAGACTGTTTGCAAGTAAAAATGTAGTCAGTTCAACCCAAAAGCTATTTGAAATAGCGGTCTTTCACACTGCAGCTGCCAGATCTACAAGAACGTAGCTTTGTCAGTTGCAGCAAAAAAGTTATATATATAACATCCTTTTCTAACATTTCAATTCTTGCATTCAGGATCGCCTGAACATGAAGAATCAATGCCTATTAAAAAATGTTGGACTCGATGGGCTAGCACCTTCCTCGCCATACAGAGGATGTTGGAGCAATAGAGGGCAGTAAGAGTGGTACTCTCAGCTGATTATTCAGCCACCTATCTACTTCTATCCAATGTTGAGCTAGACATCGACTGCTATAATTGATGCCACGATGCCCATATCATTAATTACAATTAATGACATAATTATGTTATCATATTAAAAAAAAAGAATTTTTGTTGACATTTGGAATGTGTCTTATAGTGTTTAATACTATAGAAACACTGATTATGGCTACAAAAGCTTTTTATCAAGAGAGCACAACTTGATTTAAGCTTTATAAGGTATGAACTCAATCATCTCTATCGACCATGTGAATCATCTCCTATGACATATGTACATAGTTAGGCTACCTACATTGATTTAGCCTAAGTTTCCTGAAAAGTTGTATCAGCTATGAGGGTGGAGAGCGGGCAACCGTAACTAGCCGTGGTTCTGACTAAGGCTTCTACACAATAGCATACAACAAAGATAACCGCATGCTTGCTAGTTTTACCCCACTCTGCATGGGCATGTACACGTGGGCATGGGCATGTACACTCAAATTCCTTTATATTTAGAATCATGAGCTATACATAAGTATTTATGACAGCAGTAATTTTCTGTATTAGATGCATCATTCTTAAACTAAGTACATGTACCTGCTTCTGTATTTGAGTCACGAGTCTCTCATCTATTTTCTACATAAACTGCATCCTTGTTAGTTATTTAGACAAAAGCGGTCATGTGGTATTGTACAGCCAACTGCATTCTTCCAATGTCCACCCTAAGCTATTGTACGGGTGGCTTTTGTACCAACCAAGAGGAAGATGTGGGAGAGTGGACATGTTTAATCAGGAACTCAAACTAAACTCAGCTATCCTATAAATGTTACACTGAGCAAACATATCTCAATCAAAGTAGGCTGTATCAGTTCTCAGCCACTTACAACATTTCCATTTTTTGTTTTGTGCCATCAAGTGGTTGCAGTTAACAGAAGAATCGATACCACCTGCCTTTTTAGTTTTATACCAAAAGATTTTAGCACAAAAACAGTTCAAAAATTTGGAAATGTAATTGGGAACATTAGATCTGTTCTTCTGGCTAGTAACAAGTTAATTACTAAACTCGTTTGAGGTTTATGTGTCTCAATGTCTATGATTACACATTTTTTGTTTTTTTAACTTTAAATGTGCATTCACATATTTAATTTATCACATTTGGGGCAATTTATCGGAGTTGTGTTTTCACAACTAATACTCGGGCATTCCATTTGCTAATATCCAGACATGTCTGTTGCTAATACTCAGGCATGTCTGTTGCGAATATCCAGGCATGTCACTTGCTAATACTCAGGCATGTCACTTGCTAATATCCCCGCATGTCGCTTGCTAATATCCATGCATGTCAATTGCTAATATTCAGGCATGTCTGTTGCTAAAACTCAGGCATGTCAGAAGTTTCTGTTGCTAATATCCAGGCATGTCAGTTGCTAAAACTCAGGTATGTCAGAAATGTCTGTTGCTAATACTCAGGCATGTCATTTGCTAATATCCATGCATGTCACCTGCTAATATTCAGGCATGTCACTTGCTACTATCCAGGCATGTCAGTTGCTAATATCCAAAGCATATCAGTTGCTACTATCCAGGCATGTCTGTCGCTAATACTCAGGCATGTCTGTTGCTAATATCCAGGCATGTCACATGCTAATATCCAGGCATGTCAATTGCTACTATCCAGGCATGTCAGTTGCTAATATCTAAAGCATATCAGTTGCTACTATCCAGGCATTTCACTTGCTAATATCCAGGCATGTCAGTTGCTACTAGCCAGGCATGTCAGTTGCTAATATCCAGGCATGTCGGCCAAGAGTGGGAGTTGAAATGACATCCCATCTGTTTAGAATTTGAAAGGTAGTTTGCAAACCAAACCCGATTCAAACTTCGACTATTCAAAATGAGTCACCTTTTTAGCCAATGAATTACCACATCGGATATCCATACTTTTTTCTTGCATTTGTGTCGCTGTTAACATTGCGATATGTGATTGTTCACTTCTATGTTGTACTCTGTCAATGATGGCTGTTCAAAATAGACAAGCATAATATGAAGATTTTGCTGATCTGGTGTCGGCGACTGATACAAAGGCAGTTTTACAACAATTTTTCGTTTTACACTAAACCCACTTTGTAGGTGTGAAAGCAACTCCTATAAATTACCCCAGTGTAGATGTACCTACAAGAGCTTTTATAGAATTTGGAACTTGTTAGTTAGATCAATTTTCTTGTATTAGCAAAACATTTGACACATTAGCCAATTAGCTAGCATGAGACTAATTTTATCAGCCCGCACGTGATTGGCTGATCTGAAGCCTCACAGAGTTTAAAGGTTGACTTGCAATAAAATTCACATTACAGTTATTTGATATGAAAAGGTTCACCATTTTTTACTCTGTTGTGTTGTAGGTGCAAAATATGTGAGAATGTGATTACAAGCTCTTAAAAGCTAAAAAACGAACAGTTAATCGCAGCCACACGAGACCGCCGTAGTTTGGATTCGCTCTCCAAAGCGGCTCAAATGGGACATACTTGTCACAGGATGGTTTCTGTTTACACTTTCATGCAATTTCATTCGTCAAAATATTTTCACAAATATACTTCGCGCATTCAATAAAACCATGTCTATTGTTCTTACGCGTCTGTTTTATCGTCATTGTAATGCTGTCACTTTTAGCACTGATATCTTATAACTTACTGTAAAAAATCGTTAAACTTTGCAACCTTAGCTCGAATGAGTACATATCATTAGCTGATAATCATGATGAGCCTGTTGGTTACCTGTGATAATCGAAAAGTGCTGCAAAAATTATTTCCGAAGTATTGGGTCACATGATTAGATTAAGACTTGACGATTAGTCCAAGCCAAAAGAAAACTGTAAAGTAGCAAGCATCTATATTTGATACGGGGTCTTCGGCAAAACCTGAAGTGTTTGTCATAAACTAGTGCTACAATAAGTTTTATATTGAGCTTTTTATTGGCCTTTCAATTCTCGTGAGAACATCACGTGACAAGACAATAACCAAACTGTAATGAATACGTCAAATAAATAAAGAGATTCCAATCTATGGTGGCTTTTCGTTTTTGAGTGTTTAAGAGCTAGTAATCACATTTCCACATATTTGGCACTTACAACACAACAGAGTAAGACATGGTGAATTTATTGATACCAAATAACGAATGTGAATTTTGTTGCAAGTCAACCTTTAAGCTTTTTTCTTGCTCATTGCTGAACCACCAAGCTAGTGGAATTTTTCTTAACTATTGCTTTGTAGATTGTGGGACGCTCCTCTACCACCCTGGTATTCCAGCTTGGAAATCAGTTTATTAAGACTCCAGTTGGACTTACAGGGGAATTAGAAAGCACGCAACCTCTAAGCATAGATGATTTGGTAAGATCAAGGTTAGTGTTCTAGAAAGTACTGGCGCATTGCATTCTCATGTTTTAGATCCTATGGCAAAACATTGCATACGGTATGTTAATATGATCATTTTTGCTGTATCAATATTTGATTTTTATTGTAGTCACCGCTGCAAATGAGTGATAGAATAGCGTACCCATGTCAAGCATCCCAGAGTCTACTACAAAAATCCGGTGTAACTATTTTGCAGACAAAAAGGCACCCTGCTGGCTATGTACTCAAGAAGTAAGTCATATGCACTGCAGCAAGACTCGCTTACATTGCTGTCAATACTGACAGCATAATGACATATAGGCTGCGCTGTCATGTCACTATGACATGTTCACACACTTGCTCTAGGATTGCATTGGTATGCCACAGAATATGATCATAGACATCTGTAGACCTATCATAACATATCATAACCCGAGAAAATCAACTGTAAACAGTTTTAAATAGAAGTTGAATGGTGCTTCACATCCAGGCATGTCAGTTGCTAATATCCAGGCATATCAGTTGCTAAAATCCAGTCATGTCAGTTGCTAATATCCAAGCATGTCAGTTGCTAATATCCAAGCATGTCAGTTGCTATTATCCAAGCATGTCAGTTGCTAATATCCAGGCATGTCAGTTGCTGATATCCGGGCATGTCACTTGCTAACATCCAGGCATGTCACTTGCTAACATCCAGGCATGTCACTTGCTAATATCCAGGCATGTCAGTTGCTAATATCCAAGCATGTCAGTTGCTATTATCCAAGCATGTCAGTTGCTAATATCCAGGCATGTCAGTTGCTGATATCCGGGCATGTCACTTGCTAACATCCAGGCATGTCACTTGCTAACATCCAGGCATGTCACTTGCTAATATCCAGGCATGTCAGTTGCTAATACCCAGGCATGTCATGTGCTAATATCCAGTCATGTCAGTTGCTAATATCCATGCATGTCAATTGTTAATATCCAGTCATATCAGTTGCTAATATCCAGTCATGTCAGATGCTATTATCCAGTCATGTCAGATGCTAATATAGCAATAGATGACATAGCAATATTTCCATACTATGGCCATACTGCTTTCTGTGCACTGCATCGCTGGCATGCTATCAATGTAACAGTATTAGGTTGGCTGTGTACGCACCGTGAAAGCACTATGTTACCCAAATGCATGTCTGTAGAAGTACTGCGTTACCACTGTACAAGCGATGTGGGAGTACTGTTATCACTGTGCATGGTTGTGAAAATATTATGTTAGTACTGTACAGTGAATGCTAGGAACGCTGTGTTCCCCCTGCATATGTATGGGATTATGTTACTCATGTATATGTACTGCGGAAATGTTATGTTACCACAGTGCATATACTGTAGAAGTAACGTGTATGCATTGTAGAAATAACAACTTGCCACATTGCTTGCATTGTGGAAGTACTGTGTTACTATTGTACAAGCATGGTGAGAGTGCGATGTTATCTATATTCATTCATTATGAGATTGTGATGGTGCCACTTTGCACTGTTTGAGTACTACATTGTCACTGTACATGCACTTTTGGAGTACTACGTGTATTTTGTTACAATTTCACTGTAGAAAGACTATGTTATCAAAGTGTGAGCATCAGTATATATTGTATTACAGAGACTGATGAAGGTATCACACATTCAGGATTTTATAATAAAGCTATCTCTAACCAAACTCTACTGTATATTTATAGAGCGGTATTTTAGTGTGTACTTTTCCCTTTTTTTAGATTTCTTGTAGCTTTATAGGCTATTTCATATGGTGTTAGTAATTATTAGTATAGTTCAAGGTAACAGCGAGTGTTTGTCCTGTTCAGCCCGTTCTTGCCGCTTCCACTTACTGCTACCTGCTTGACACTTCACCTATGAACTGGAATAAATCAAGCATCAGCCATAGTTATAAGTAAGAAATGATTTAGCAGAAATAAGGTGGTTAAGTAGAAAGAGGTTGTTAAACTCTAACACCACTAGGTTTGTATGCTAAACACAACTGATTGGTTTAGTGCCAAATAAGCTTTCTGTTTGTTCACTTGAACACTTACTACTCTACGGGAGATGATATGGTAGCATATACAATACCACACAGAGGAGTGAAGACATTTACTGTAATAAATGTCACCACTTCTTTCTTGGATTATTTCAGTGTGACCCAAAAGTAAATGTTATCCGCAATCTAAAAGTGAGACTAAGAGGCTGTGATCAATTAAATAGAGACTGTGTACTATGGCAAAGGTTAGGGAGGTAATTGACTATTATCTCTCATAAAGCCACTATGATGGCACTAAGGCTTATTACAGTGAAAACCAGCCTTATATCACATCAACAGTAGTACTCAATGGCTATTACCCTAGGACACTTATGTATTCGCGGCATCTAACTTTCGCGGCAACAGCATCTCGCGAAAATTTCATGAGCGAAACTAAACTATCATAACGAATGAGCGAAAACGCGAAATTAAATGGCTTTCTTCATTGATATTCACAATAAAATCGTCATATTAGAAATGCAGGCAATTTTCGGGTGTGGTTGGCTCATTGGGCAAGTTTTGCTAAACTCATTATAGCTAATACACCGACTGAGTAGCTTAGCAAAACAAATTAAGTTAATAAGTCTTTTTGGAATAGCCTAGACAAATGAGGAAGATGATGATATTAGTTTAGTTATTGAATTTGTAACTGATGAGGATGACAGTCTGTTAGGGAAAGTCATAAAATTGAATAATAATTATTGTGGTGGTGAATTTTATTACCAACCAAAAGCAATAACAACGCGGGGCCATGGCCACCGCGGCACCGCGTGCTATAAATACTTGAATTCTAATATTGGTACAACATCAATCACTGCGGCAGGGAACTTGACATCATTGATAGTCCAGGAGAAAAACTGCAGCAAGCGATCAAATTGCATTATTGATCTCGCCTACACATTTCTACCTGCGGTTCACAAATACAAACTACCGTACTTTTCGGACGATTAGCCGCTACTTTTTTCTGATGATTTGAGCCATGTGGCTTATAGGTAGGCCTACAAAGGTGCCGGCTAATCACTGTGGCTTATTCTGTGGCTTTTTCTTTCACCGCTAGGGCACACTAACGGGAATCTCCAATTAGTGCACTTCTAGCTGTGAAAGAAAATACGAAACAATGCCTCACGGTACTGTCCCGTTAGGCACTAAGTTAAAAAGTGTCGGATAATACGAAACTGTGCCGTTTTGCACTGTTACGTTTTAAATGGCAAAGTTGCTACCACGTTAAAAAGCACAGTCCTTAGTTCTGCGGCCTATAGTAAGGTGCGGCTTATGTATTGTTTTATTATCGTTTTTTGGAAAATAAAGCACATGCAGCTTATATAGAGGTGCGGTTTATAGTCCAAACAGTACTGTAGTCCCAAATTGAAAAATATTTCGTACCAGTGAACTGGACCTGAGGAATCTAATGTTTGTTCCACTGCATTTATTTTCACATCACTATATTTTCACACTCATCAGAGCTGCGAAATTAAGTTCCAGCAAAATTTTACTCTGTATGCTACTCACAAAACTAAATACTAGCGAAATATAAGTGTCTTAGGGTAGTAATGTTTATAGTTTGGTAGGGATTCAGGCGTGTCCAAATTGTTTGCCGGTGCTGGACCATGGATGCATTCGACAGAGATAATCAAGGAGTTGTCTACTACTTTTTATTTTATATTCTCTTTGAATTGTCATGCTTTACTTATATTCAGTTTTAATCAAAGTTATCAGAAGATAAACTAGAAATATGTAAACCTTAGTAACTGGAATATATGGAGTGTGTGAGCCATATAGATCAGTGAATCATAGTTGAGCAAAAATTAGGTTTGCATAAGATTTACCAAGCATAGAAAGAGTTTGGTAATTTCAAACTCAACTATGGATGCTGTGCAGGGGAATTTGGTAAAGTTTAAAAGCTATCCTAAAATGATTGCTATGGTTTAGATGGGTAACAACCGCACAAGTGCCCTTAGTAAACATTTTCCCGACAATAATTGATCCGTAATACAACTCCCCCACTTAAAAAATACATTTAAAAAATTTATGTTCTGCCTCAAAATGCTTTATTAATTCATTATTTAAATTCGGAGCAGTTATCCTATAAAGGAAGTTGTTTTGCAGCCGTTTAAATAAACTTGTACTAAAAATTGTGGGAATATCGTAAACAATGGGAGCTTATACATTAACCTAGAGCAAGGTATCCTAAAAAGTCTATTATTTTATTGTCTAAGACTTTTAGACATTTTATCTAAAGAGTGTGATACTTAATTGTACCACATGAAACTATTAGTAATAAAATGCTTAACTTATAGAGTGAAGTTCCACTTATACATATTTTATAATTTAGCTCTGATTTATCATTGAGCACTCTGTAACGAATTGTGCAGCATCCACTTTATGTATATGAATTATAAATATGAATATATATATACATGTATATATATGCATGTATATATAATGTGCATATAATATAATGTATATTTATTGTATATTTATATGCAATATACATAGATATCATATGGTTTATTGATATATAATTCATATTGATTTATATAAATTTACATATACATGTATATAAATATAATATTCCTGTGTATGTATTTGAAGTATGTACATCAGAAAGTCTTTATGGTATCTTCAAGTTGTAAAAAGGAGAAAAATACGCATGTCATACAGCCAATCAGTGTAATTACTTAACAGTATAAACTTGGCTTAGGAATTCTAAGATTTCTAGCGTAATGTAATGACATCACTCACGCAGTATTTCACAGTGTTAGCTAGTATCTGTAGTGATACACAGTACATTGCTATGGCTGTGCCCAATATCGCGGTACTGCCAAGCCATTTTTAGTGTCTGCAAAATTAAGTTATAGGCCTACACTTTCTTATAGATATACATCTATTTCAATGACAACCAACTAAAATCTGTTTAAAATTTTTAATTCAACATAATTTTTGCATAGAAATACAAAAATCTAGATAAGTATCACAACTTCTTGATATTGGTTGCTATGACATTTTGAAATGTAAACAAAATTGTGCATTGATTTTCGTTTCTCAAACTTTAATACCAGTTTTCTCAAAACAATTTTCTCGTGCTAGTGGTAAACATGCATTCAGTTTATTGACCATAAAAGTCGCTGTAATTAAGCTAGAATAAATTTTTTTTGCAAAATAACTGATAATCTTCTCCTTATGTTAGTGTAGACTCTAAATCTCACACACCCGACTTAACCATGGTTTTTGTGATCATGAACCATTTTTTCACTTTGGTTACAGATCGCTGTCAAAACCATTCTGCATTCAACACAACCAACTTTCAAACTGTATATATTACACAGCAGCTTGCCATTTTACTTATAATATTGCATTTCTCTTATTGCAGGTGAGAGATATAAACATACTAGCCGTGTCACCCGGCGTTGCCCGTGTAATAGAAGAATATTTGGACAGAAAATTAATTTGTATTTAACATATAATCACATTTGCCATTCTAACTTTCAAACTACACATCGCGAGAAAAGTTGTTTGTCTTATAAATAATGAGAAGTAGTGAGAATTTTGCTATTAGGGCCATTAGGCAGTTTAATAATGTGAGAAACAGCTTCTCATGACGTAATGCTATGACCCGCGTCATACGTAAAGCAGTTAGGTATAGCTCTGATATAACGCTTTATATCGTTGCCAGCAACTTCGACTTCCATAGTCCAGTGGGTTAGACATAAGACTTTTGAGCAGCTTCGTGCGAGATCGAATCTTCGTCGGTACGTAATATTTAATTCAATATTTTAAGATCTATAGCCGGATTTCCGACATACGACACACGGATTTTGAAAAAAATATATATAGATAATCATTTCCTTTCATTATTGCTGTTTGTTGTACATAATAACAACCAGTACATTGCAGCTACTATTGCAGTTATCCTATTGCACTGCAGTGACATTTGACGGCTAATATTGCATTTCTCAACCAACAGTACCCTCTCTTTTTTCCAATATCACTTTGGTTGTGGGCAGTATGACAGGAAAATTTCTAGTATTGTGTATATATATTGTGTATTTATGTTCATTATCCCACGACCAAACAAGAGTGAAACGATTGATTGGGAGAATTATGATAAATGCACATGTGCACACAACTCCCGAAAAATTATCCGTTAACGGCCGTCACCAAACCCTTGCAACGAAATCCTATCAACAAATTTAACTATTTTTCAGTAAAGTCGTTTAAGTATAATAATGATACAAAACGCATATAAACCTATTTAAATATGTTACCAAGCCTTTGAAAGGTTGACGCAAATACCTAAAACTAACCCATCTGATCGAATTATACATAAATAGACAGATTTATTAGGACGAAAATCGTGACAAAACGCTTGAAAAGCTTCGTTTAATAAAAGTTAAGACCGGAAATTGAAATGCCAAGCGACAGAGAATAGAACGATAAAGTCTTGCCACAAATCGCCACAAAACGCTTGAACAGCTTGGTTTATTAATAGTTTCGACCGACCTACAAAACACCAAAAAAGCCATGCGACAGATAGTAGAACTGTTTACTGTGTACTGTTTGTCTACTGTTAGAGGCGTAGACCGATTTACAGGTACGAAAATGTGGTACACAGTTTATAAGCCTACGGTTTTGTCCAGTTACCGAAGGTTTTTCAAATTATCTAGAACATCAGCCAGATTTCTTTACATTTTATCTAAAAGGTAGGGCGTTACTACAACGCCCTTTGATGACAAGAATATTTCTTTATTTCACTCCAGTTTGCATAAAACTTCCAGACGCGTAAATGCCAACGCTTGCTCTCTGTTACATATCGCTGTCAAAACCATTCTACATTCATCACAACACAACCAACTTTCAAACTGTATACCGTACAGGATGAAAATATCCGATGGATATAAAAATTCGCGATTTCGCGAGCAGTCAACTCCGCGAATTATTAAATTCCGTGAATAATTAGTTCTATTTTTTATCACAAGGGAGAATAACTACTGCATCAAATTGAAAACTAGTCGCTAGGCTAGTTTTTAATATAACTACTAAACGTAGGTGAGTTCCAAAACATTTTTAAAATCATTGCCTAGGCTTTGAGCTAACACCATTGCCAATGCATCACATTTATTTACAAAATTATTCAAGGTTGTCACAAGATAGGCAGAATGGCGTCATAGCGAAAATAGCCACTAGGCAGAAGTACTAAACGTAGCCGAGTTCCAAAACTTCTTTAAAGATCATTGCCGGGGTTCCGAGTTTTATTGCCATTGCAGCAAACTTTACAAAATTATTCAAGGTTTTTACAAGTAGTTCGGCATGGCTTCATCATCGCAAAAAAGCTCTCCTAGTCTTTATACATTGAAATCAACTCCATCAATCTCGAATACCGAAGTTGAGGACGATCATGATTCTGATCTGGACATTATGGTATGTATTTGATGTGCTGTGCAGATACGTTTTTCCATTATTAACTGCATTAGTTAATTCTTTCGTTTAAAAACTGATCGCTTTCATTAAATACTTCAGCTATTGTTTTTGTACTTCCTTGACACTTGTTAAGATTTTTTTCTTTGTGTTTACTGCAGATTGAGAATAAAACAACCTACTCCGATTACGAAAACTAGAGACAAGTAGTAATATTCATCAAGGCAGGAATATTGGCAGAGAAGCAACCAGTCAACCTAGACCCCTTCATTGACAACAACTCCTTGATATCGCTGCAGCAAACATGATTAAATTATATATTTTATTTCATGTATAGATATATTATAATTTATTACAAACTTGAGTGTACAAATAAAATTTTACAAACGATGAATGGAGTAAATATAAACAGTTTAGTCTATATTGCGGTTGCCTAGAGCAAAAAAATTAAACTGATACTCTTGATAAGTGAATACTAGCGTGTAATGGCGCTTTTTGACTAGTTATTTTGGTAATAGCAGCTCTACATCGCTGTTACTGTCTTGGGTAGATGTTAAAGGCGATTCTCTTGCTACTACATGGCTGGTAAGGAAGTTATCATCAGAACTCTCCTCGTAGCTTACTATTGCAAAGTTCTGCCGGCTGGGCAAGGATTTGTGCTCGTAAAGGCGTTTTTGCTCTTTTTTTAAAATCAGATATATTCTCCTCGTAAGTAGCTGCGGTCACTTCTATCTGAATTTCCAGACTTCCCTGAATGATTCGTGATCTTCTAAAAATGACATACACCACCCTTGCAATCATTGTTCTTCCGTGTATGATGAAAAATCTCTCTCTCACACTAAAACAAATAATGAATTGGTAGGGATGGAAAACATCAATATTGCGTTTTACCAAAGAACCAAAGTAAGATTCAACTAATTTAGTAAATGTGAAAAACTCATTACTTACCACAAATTGTTGGTTCATCAAAGGCCTCCAAATCTGTGAATATTCGTGAAAACCTCTGAACGTAACAAAGAATTTATAGCTTAGTACGATCCACCGGTAGTTGTAAGCTAAATAGAAAATGAAACGCGCAATGCGCGCAGCCGCCCATGCGTAAGGTTAACTCTATTGCTAGACGTAATAGAGTTAACTTTTCCTAGAGAGTGGCAGTTTTCAGCCGCGAATAAATTCATCCGCGAATATGCATGAAAAGACAATTTTCGCGAAATATAACTCCGCGAATAAATTCATCCTGTACGATATTACACATCAGTTTGCCGTTTAACGTTTAATATTGCATTTAGATTTACATTTGCAGAGATATAATAAACATATTTCTTTATTGTTGGCATTGTTGTTAGTTAAATTACGTACAGTAGGTTAGGTCTACGGCTTGAATTAATGTTTATTTTATTATTGTAAAACATAAGTTTGAGATAGTTAAATATTTATTTTATTAATATTTATTTCTGTTACATATCGCTGTCAAAACCGTTCTACATTCAACACAACCAACTTTCAAACTGTATATTACAATATATTTTACTTTTAACATTGCATTTCAGAGATATAATAAACATATTTGATTATTGCTGTTGTTAGTTTAATTACTTACAGTAATTTAGGTCTACAGCTTGAATTAATATTTATTTTAACCAACAAACAACTTTCAAATTGTATATTACACGGCAGCTTGCCATTTACTTTGAATATTGCATTTCAATATAATAAGAGATATAATAAACATATATCATTATTGCTGTTGTTATTTAAATTACGTACAGTAGTTTGAGTCTACAGCTTAAATTAATATTAATTTTATTATTGTAAAACATAAGTTTGAGATAGTTAATTATTTGGTTTATTAATATTTATTTCTGTTACATTTCTGTTATTTCTGTTGCGCTTTTTTAGAGTCGTGCTCCCTCAAATTTATTTTATATCATCTCAAACAAGTCTCATTTACATTATACTCTGTCATTTCCTGCTGAGAACTACTTTTTCGACAACCATCAGTGCCCTTTCTTTTTTCCATTACTACTTTGGTCGTGGGCTGTATGACAGTGGAAATTCTAGTACATATATATCTTATGGTTTATTGATATATAATTCATATGTATTCCCACGACCAAACAAGAGTGAAACGATTGATTGGGAGAATTATGATAAATGCACATGTGCACACAACTCCCGAAAGATTATCCGTTAACGGCCGTCACCAAACCCTTGCAACGAAATCCTATCAACAAATTTAACTATTTTTCAGTAAAGTCGTTTAAGTATAATAATGATACAAAACGCATATAAACCTATTTAAATATGTTACCAAGCCTTTGAAAGGTTGACGCAAATTCCTAAAACTAACCCATCTGATCGGATTACACATAAATAGACAGATTTATTAGGACGAAAATCGTGACAAAACGCTTGAAAAGCTTCGTTTAATTAAAGTTAAGACCGGAAATTGAAACGCCGAGCGACAGAGAATAGAACGATAAAGTCTTGCCACAAATCGCCACAAAACGCTTGAACAGCTTGGTTTATTAATAGTTTCGACCGACCTACGAAACGCCAATAAAGCCGTGCGACAGATAGTAGAACTGTTTACTGTGTACTGTTTGTCTACTGTTTGAAGCATAGACCGATTTACAGGTACGAAAATGTGGTACACCGTTTATCAGCTTACGTTTTTGTCCAATTACCGAAGGTTTTTCAAATTATCTAGAACATCAGCCAGATTTCTTTGCATCTTATCTACAAGGTAGGGCATTACTACAACGCCCTTTTATGACAAGAATATTTTTTTATTTCACTCCAGTTTGCATTAAACTTCCAGACGCGTAAATGCCAACGCTTGCTCTCTGTTACATATCGCTGTCAAAACCATTCTACATTCATCACAACACAACCAACTTTCAAACTGTATATTACACATTAGTTTGCCGTTTAACTTTTAATATTGCGTTTCAGAGATATAATAAACATATTTCTTTACTGTTGGCATTGTTGTTGTTAGTTAAATTACGTACAGTAGGTTAGGTCTACAGCTTGAATTAATATTTATTTTATTATTGTAAAACATAAGTTTGAGATAGTTAAATATTTATTTTATTAATATTTATTTCTGTTACATATCGTTGTCAAAACTGTTCTGCATTCAACACAACCAACTTTCAAGCTGTATATTACAATATATTTTACTTTTAACATTGCATTTCAAATATTTAATAAACATATTTGATTATTGCTGTTGTTAGTTTAATTACTTACAGTAATTTAGGTCTACAGCTTGAATTAATATTTATTTTAACCAACAAACAACTTTCAAATTGTATATTACACGGCAGCTTGCCATTTACTTTGAATATTGCATTTCAATATAATAAGAGATATAATAAACATTGTTGCTGTTGTTATTTAAATAACGTACAGTAGTTTGAGTCTACAGCTTGAATTAATATTTATTTTATTATTGTAAAACATAAGTTTGAGATAGTTAATTATTTATTTTATTAATATTTATTTCTGTTACATTTCTGTTATTTCTGTTGCGCCTTTTTAGAGTTGTGCTCCCTCAAATTTATTTTATATCATCTCAAACAAGTCTCATTTACATTATACTCTGTCAAGTCCTGCTGATAACTACTTTTTCGACAACCAACAGTACCCTTTCTTTTTTCCATTATTACTTTGGTCGTGGGCTGTATGGCAGTGGAATTTCTAGTTATATATATTTACATGTACATGTATATGTATATAATATTCATGTATATATATAATATTCATGTATATGTATTTGAATTATGCACATGAGAAAGTATTTATGGTATCTTCAAGCTGTACAAGTGAGCAAAATACACATGTCATACAGCCAATCAGTGTAATTACTTAACAGTATAAACTTGGCTGAGGAATTCTAAGATTTCTAGCGGAATGTGATGACATCACTCACTCAGTAATTCTCAGTGAAGTTACACAGTAGTTACAGTGAGTTACACAGAGTCCCTTCATTCTGAGCTATTATTATTACCTATTATTAACTGCTATCATTGAAACTGTTATCATGAACACCACGGATTGTCCCCCACAGACTGGCAGCGGGATAGGCGGGCTTCGTTTATCATCATCCAGCTCGCTGGCCGAGCTGGATAACACCTCCTATGGTTTCGGTAAGCAATGTATAAATACATGTTCATTTTCACTGAAGGAATATTGTAAGTTTATAATCTGTCTATAAAAAAGATGTGATGTTTCTCTTCCTTGAAGCAATATAAGTTTATAATCTGACTATAAAAAGATGTGAAACTCATAAACTATTGTGAAAATAAATACATTAGAATCGATGTTTAGCTAGTGACTACTTAGCGACTGCTGAAAGGAATAAGGACCTCATCTAAACGGGTATATTGTTAAAGTGAGAGACAGTAGAGCAGTGAGCTGTAGAGGAGTGATTTATGTGTCTTTTAAAAACAAAGAGTCTAGTATCAGGCGCTTCAGTTCATAAAATTGTGTTGGAATCAAACCAAAGCAGATGGCGCATGAGAAGTTGTCATACCCATTAATTTCCTTTCATCATTCAAACTGTATTTTGTGGAATGAATCAACAAACATGAAAATGAGAGACTATTTAGTCACACATTTGACATATGAGCAAAAATTCGGACTGTTATGTCTACCCTTTCTCACCAATTTTTTGTCTGTCTAAGACATGTCTGTAAAAAAAACATAACATTTAATATATATTATAAAAATGCCTAAGAATGCTTGCTTTTTAGTCATATTTGTTTACTTTATTTTAGTCCATACTACCTCCTCTGTTAGGTTGATATGAAATATTTTAAACTGATATCAGCTGCTTCAATCAAATTAGTAAATCAGTCAAAAGACTGCGACAAATTTAATTATAAAATGTAGTGACATTTATTCGAAAGTGTAGCCTCAGGACCTACATAATAATAAGTCATGAAAGGTCATGATGTCGTTATTCTTATTGAGAACTCGCTATAGCTAGGCCAGTACACTCAACTAAAAGATTTCCTCAATATAAGACTTGATAAATTCATTAACTATTTGCAAGTGTCTCTCTTCACAAATTCAATCAGTGAAAAAGTGAACATTTCATGGTGACACAACTATTGACATTCCGCTCCAACCAAACTTTTATGAACTGTCAAAGCTTTCACTATTGAGTCAGAGTGTTATGAAACTCGATAAGTAACTTTGTTACAAATAGAACTCGATCTAAGACGTTTAAACTGAAATTGTATTATTTCATTTTAGAACTCCCCGAATTCTTTGCTCAAGAAGAGGGCAGCTCTTCCTCCTCCGGACAATCTCCGCCAGCAATCACTTGGCCACTGCCTGCTGCCCTTCAATTTATGCTAGATGCTGGTCATCTAGCTACTTTGAGGGCAGCAGAGCCAAAAAATTTAACGTGGCCAGTGATGGAGGAAGATCTGCCTGATTCGACATCTACTCCTTCATCTCAACCACTACCAAAACAACCAGCACCCTATCCACCTTCACAATCCAAATCTTCACCTCAATTTCCATCATCAACCCCCCAATCAGTACCAAAGCAACCATCACCCCATCTACCTTCACCATCGAAATCATCACCTGCATCTCCATCATCAACATACTCAAAAGAACCACTCCTCCCATCATCGCCACCATCTCCAGCCCAAACTGGAACAGTAACAAAGATTTTAATTGGTTGCGCCGCGGTAGGAGTGGCAGTGGCAGCCTTCAAGCTGTACAAGTAAGTTCTAATGCTAAACAACCTTTATCATTATAGTACATGTTCTATTCAGAACAATTTAGTTACATATTTTAATTTGCTAACATTTTAGCCATCATTGCTATGCAGAAATCCAACGGATCTATACTTTGTGTGATGATAAAGCTGTGTGATGCTATGATCGATGCGAAGCTAAAACGATCTTCCATGTTTCTTACTCTTACAAAATTATTACTTTCACTACTCTCAGAGACAGTGCTGCTGCTTTAACTATCTGTATAATCACAAAAATCTGAATCTGAAATGGCTATAATGCCATCAACATTACTAATTACCTGTTTTCTGACTCGCGCGCGGTAATTAATGAACTCACACAAAAAATGTTCGTTATTAAATTAGAAATTCTCTAACAAAGGTTTGAAATTGATTTGTTACTTTAGGCTAATTTTATAGACAAATCTTCAGACAACACTGTCAATTTCATAAAAGTCTTAAAGACCATGGGTTATGCTGTCAACGAATAATAAAATGAGGTAACTACGCAATGGCTGGGAAAGTCGCAATAATGCGTCTACGGCAGTCGTCCCACGAAAACGCGTTCATGTGTCTACGGCAGTGAAAGGGTTAAAGCCTGGTTCCCATATCGATTGCGAGACTCCGGCGGTAACATGCGCAGCAAAACGCTTGCGACGCTAGGCTCGCTGGCATATGTCCACATAAAGCCACATCGTTAATAATATCGTAAACCTAATTGTAACACAATATCGTAATCAAATAAAATTTTCACTCCCCCATGCCGTTCCTATAATGGTGACCTTTACCCGTACAGTGCATTTCGGGAAGGCTTTGCCTGCGGTTTTTTGCGAAATTTGAGCAGTGCGAAACTATTGCGATGCTGCCGGCAACTACTGGCGGTCCTTGGTGGTACCCGGCGTAGGTTCCCATTTCACCGCTAATAACCTGTGGTGCTGTCTCCGGTGCTTTGCGACGTATATGGGAACCAGGTTCTAAGAATTTAACTAATATCTACATGTTACCAAATATAATTCTATAACTTGTAGGCACTGGTGCCAATGAAACCACCACTTCATTGCCACCAGAAGATGCTGCCATTGCCACTCCTTTCCATCCACCAACTACACTCACTGTTTCTTCCACCACCAACACCACCATCCAATCATCGTAATCATACTGATCCTCACCTCTGAAATCATCTTCGCCACCACCGTTATCATCAACGCCGCCAACCTCTCCCTCATTACTATCGCCACAACAACTATCACAACCACCACCTCTCTACTATCCCAATCACCATCATCTTCCACTTCACCACCTCTAACACCACCACTTCCGCAACCACCACAAACACCGCCACAATCACCCAATCATCTTCACCACAACTTCATATCTACCCCATTCACCTCATCGCCATCATCACAATTGCCCCTCTACTACCATCACTATCGCCTCACCAATAATAATCACCAACACTACACATGTCGACTCACCACCCCTACCGCCTAGCCCGCCACCCGCTGCCACTCAACTTCCAACCCACTTTTACTCAAATAAAGCCCATCTCTTCTAATCCGCCACTCTTCACCACAGCACCACCAACCACCACAACACTACCTCAGCCAATGTTGAAGTGAGTATTGATTGTCATTATGATGGATGTAACTTTGTTAGAGGGTTCTTGACAAGTCATGGCAGTTGAGTATTGACAGTTTAAAGTTTGCTGATATTTGATTATATATAGTTTCTACTCAGTGAATGCCTGGCGTTGCACTAGTAATAAAATTACTACCTAACAATTTTGACTAACTTAAACTCGTAACATAAGCTAGCTCAATATTTGTTCTATTACACACAGCATAGGTAAAAAAATGCAAAGATTTGGAAGCATGATTCGCTGACATATGATATGATGACTTTCTATTGACTTTTGACAACCCAAAACTTATAAATCAATAGATGGTAAAAGGCGTGTCATTTGACAAGCCATCTTTGGTCTTTTTATTAATTGTTGTCACTGATTTACACAAGAATAACAGTTTATACTGTTTATGTTATGAATAGTATTACTGTATCACATCTGCTTATCGAATTCAAGGATAGAAAAATAGTTATAATCTTCTGAATGCTGCATCTCTTTTATTATTTTCTGAGAGTAGTTGAAGGTGATGTTATATATATATATAATATATAAATATATTATAGTTACTAGAAATTCCACTGTCATACAGCCCACAACCAAAGAGATGTTGGAAAAAAGAAAGGGTACTGATGGTTGAGAAATGCAATATTAGCAGTCAAATGGCACTGCAGTGCAATAGGATAACTGCAATGGTAGTTGTAATATACTGGGTGTGGGTGTTATTATATGTTTATATCTCTCCCCCTGAAATAGGAGAAATGCAATATTGGCCAATATTAGAATTAAAATGCACTGATATTATTAGAATAACCAATATTATTAATATAGTAATAATATAAAACCAATGCACAATTTTGTTTACATTTTAAAATGTCATAGCTAGCATTATCAAGAATTTGTGATGTTTATATAGATTTTTAGAAAAGCTGTACTACGTAGTCATTGTTCTGTAGTCATCCAAACTTATAATAAAATATTGTAATAATCTCATAAGAATCGTTAGAAAGAAATATCATCGTCATTTCCTTTACTTACACTGCATTGGACATCAGTTAGAATATCAAAGTACTCAAAAGTGTCTAAAATGTCAGTTATTTTGAAATCAGCACATTGTCGAATTGCCGAAACCTTCGGCAATTCGACAATGCTATATAGACTGGTGAAATGTGCACGTTATTTTTTTATGAAATGCGCGCGACTTAATCATTTTATTCTCTGTTGCTTGGCGTTTCAAGTTCCGGTCTTAACTTCGATAAAAGTAAGGCTTAGCAAGTTTTAATAACGATTTTTGGCCAATAAATCTGTCTATTTGTGTATAATTCATTCTGATGGGTACGTTTTAAGATACTGTCGACACTTTTCAAAGACTTGGTAATATATTTGAATTGGTTTATATGTGTTTTTTATCGTTATTATACTTTAACGACTCTGCAAAACGATGGTTAAAATTGTTCATGAGATTTCAAAACGAGGGTTTGCGACGTCGTTGTTGAAAATTTTCGTAAGTTGTGTGCACATGCATTTATCATGTGCATAATTTATCATAATAATCACATCATTTATCACATCATTACACATGCACATAACGGCAGCCTCGTAATACTCAATGACCGGAATGAAACTCTTATTCAAAGTGGACGAAGGTTTGGAGCTCCCGTCGAATTGGAGAAAGTTGGGGGGCTTTTTGTATGTATATACCTCTTTTTCGCGGGGATAAAACCTCATGAATAAGAGAGTTTTACAACATTTACTTCAAATTGAAAAGTAGAAAGTCCATACTTGGAGTGAACTAATAAAATAATTAAAATAGCATTACTAAGGTGTGCCTAGATACGCAGATTCGTCATTATTTGATACATTACTAAATTGAGTATAGATAGCTTTATTATGATATGATAGAGTACCAAGGTGAGCATAGATAGCTTTGTAATAATGTGATACAATCAGATTGTCTCTTAGTGATTACATTAGTAATCTCTTATGGTCTCCAAGTGATCTCTAAATTAGAGAGTCTCCATGTGATCTCTTAGCATCTCTAAGTTGGAGATCATGCTTCTTTTGAATTACCATGTTCTTAAAGAATAGAGAAAGCATAATATTATTATGCTTTATTAGTTATCTTGAGGTGTTGACTGATGTTCTAAAAAAAGAATCAAGGAGATTGACCCACTAGAAGCTGAGATATAGCCAGCCAAACACAGGTCTACCTAATAAAGAATCAGAGGAAAACCCTTCGAAAATCCCGAAAACTGTGACGTATAAAATCGACTTAATGTTCATGTGCCGGAGTTGTGCACCCTTACCGCCGTTACGTATAATGATTGTTTTGGCTACGAGATGTGAAAAGCTACTCGCGATAGTAAATAATTTACAGACTAGCTCTGGTTTCTCAGGAAAATCAAGCAAACATTGTGTGGTAAAGGCATTTGCCCACAACCACTCGCCGTGATTTGTCAAAACAGAAGAGCATATTTTGACTATTGTGCTTCAAATTTTAACTTGATCTCCACGGATATGCTCCGAAGATCCTCTGTTCAACGAACGGCGCGTGTATAGTCTATATGCGACATCCGCGATTGCAAGTCATTTAGAATAAGAAATGAGAATGTGAATTTTTGTTCATTCATCATTTTTCTATTGTGTATCTACTGCAGTATTTAGTTGATTTTCATGATTATCGTCACTATTAACAGACTGTAAGTTCACTACAGCCATAATCTTAAAAAGAATAACTTGACCGTGCTGCTCTTGCTGTAAAAAAAGAAAACGATAACTTTTGATTCGATTTTTCTATTATAATCATAATGCATATTATACAAAATAATAATATATCTGCGTATAGAATAAATGATGTAACTAATATAATTTGTAGAAAGTGATAGCAGAATGATGCGAAATAATAGATGCGTGTGATTATTTTATTCTAAAACTAATCTACACGTCAGAGGGACTGGTTCGGAATTCTCAGAGCAATGATTGTTAGGCCCAATTTGATTGTTCTATACTTCCAGAGATTAAACCAATTAACACGCCGTGATTGTTATAGGAGAGCGCATTAGTTGGCTTAATTGACCAATGGCACACAAGTCGATTTCATACGTCATATATTGATGACTACCAAAAAACTTATGTTTTTTGGTAGACCTGTGTTTGGCTGGCTATATCTCAGCTTCTGGTTGGTCAATCTCTTTGATTATTTTTTTAGAACATCAGTCAACACCTCAAGATAAATAATAAAGCATAAAAATATTATGCTTTCTCTATTCTTTAAATTTTGGTTGCATTTAACTGCAATTTTTGTTAGCTTTGGTAGTAAATATACTTATTGGCATGCAAATTCTTTGCTGTTACTATATGTTTACAGTAATTGAGCCCTTGAACTACCTAGGGGGTACATGTAACTCTCCTGCATGCGGCATGGCTCCAAGTCTGTAATGAATATATTGCAGTGAGAGGAGAACTGCAATGCCCGCAGTGCATTGTCAAGAACAAGAGGTTAGATTGGGAGTACGCACATCGGCGATCAGCAGTGGAAAGAGGGATAACTCAAACAGGACAAGTAGCCTATACGAATCCTGTCTCATCAGATAAGAGGTTTGTATGTTGTTGTAACTGCCAATTGCATGGTTGTTACAATCAAATTCAAATGAAAGATGCTGCCAGCAGAAATTTCAGCAGTAGATGCCAGCAGTAGATACAACCCTCCAGTTTATCAGTATGCATATTTAATTTCTTATACACAAGTTTGTCATTCTTTTTCAGTTTGAAATCTAAAAAATTGGAGCCACCGCTACCGGGGTCAAGTAAAGGTCGTTTATCACAAGCCTCCAAAGTATCAAACCTACTTCTCACACAGAACTATCTGCCAGTCGTGGATATGACGACCAAGTTCTATGGAGAGCATTTGGGTATTGGCAGCAAATGACCTTCCGATCTCTTTATTTAGAAATGTGAATAATATCTTTATGTGATGTTTGTGTTGAAACAGTTATATATTTTGTTATTATTTTGCGTGCTTTATGAATAAAATTTCTACAATATGAAAAGAGGGACATGAAGTAGATGGAATTTGAATTGCACTTGACAGTATTGATCATGTCTTGACTAGTTTGTACAGTGAATCCGATATAACGCAATGTTTGTTAGCGATTCTCAGCAGATAAACATTCACTAGAGCCTGTCAGTCATGTTACCTATATCAGACGATATTAAACTTCAAAAGTCGGTGACTACCCTAGGACACTTATATTTTGCTAGTATTTAGTTTCGGGAGTAGCTCACAGAGTAAAATTTCACAGCAACTTAATTTCACAGCTCTGATGAGTGCGAAAATATAGTGATTTGGAAATAAATGCAATGGAACAAACATAATTAGATTCCTCAGGTTCAGTTCACCGATAAAAAAAATTCAATTTGCGACTAGTTTGTAATTGTGAACCGCAGGTAGAATGGTGTGGGCAAGGTCGATAATGCAATTTGATCGCTTGCTGTCGTTTGTTTCTTGGACTATCAACAGGCCCGTTTTCTCTGGGCTGGCTGAGCCGCCCCAACTTTTTGGGAATTTTTTGAGGTAAGTACAGTCCAATTCGGATAATTCTCCCTCGGATAAAATGTAACAATTCATCTCAAACACAAGGTTAACTCGAACGGATTTGTTTGGTCAGTTCCAACGCAATGATAAGTTGCTTCAGATAACTCGACCTCAACATCATTTATTCGAAAAGTTATTTGCCCAACGGCCATGGACACAGTTTTTATCGCTGTAGAATATCACTTCATTCCAAGCCATAGAGACAAACATCAACTTCTAGTAGTTCTTAGGCATCATTATTATCATCATCAGAGGCACAATATTTTTGGTAACAACTTTTATAAAGGTTTGCAAAAGATTAAGTTTTGTCAAACACCCGATTGGCCATGTTCCATCGAAAGCGTAAAAGCCTCCAAATGAACTTAAAATAAAATCCGCAAACTTGATCATTGTTAAAACGCTCAAAAAAAAGATGTCTTTTTCTGAGCGTTTTAACTGCGGTCCAGTTTTGCCTATTTTCACTTAAAAACGTCTCGTCAGTCACATCACCTGAAACAAAACAAATCTCAAAAAATAGAAAAATGTTGATACTTTCCGATAAAAATTTTTAAAACTTCACACGAGAGGCCCGGCTGAGGCCCTACATGAAAGAAATATGTTGGGGCTTACACCGCCCCACCCTCCACACCGTAGATCTTCATAACTAGTCGCCTAACATTAGCCACCCCAACTTGCAACCAGTGAATACAGGCCAGACTATCAATGAACAAAGCTATTTAGTTTCGCTTTTTCGCTCATTTGTTTTAATAGTTTAGTTTCGCACATTAAATTTTCGCGAGAGGTTGACACTGCGAAAATTAGAAGAGGGGAATACACAAGCGAATATGACAACATACTCTTGTGAAAAACTGAAACACGAATATTGTAGTATAGAGAGCTGTCGGTGACTAAATGTGTGTCAACAAGCAGGGTTCAGTATTTCAGAAACTGACCAATCAATGTTGAACAGCTTCTGGCTTTTTGTTGGTCAGTTTTGCGTTAAGCTCTGTGATTGGCTAAAAAATTCCAATTGCGCCGCTCTTTCTTTAAAGCATCTTCAGAAAATGTTTGCCTTTTTTATTGCTCAGTTTCTAAAATGGAACTAGTTTCACTTAAATCTGACTGGTTAAGTCATAAGACCTAAACTACTTTCGTTTCAGAATTATTCTGATTGGATGTTTTGGTCATACTCCTAAGAGAACAATTCCAAATATTTGAGAAGTTATATACAGTGAAACATGGATAACTCGCCCTCGGATATAGTGAACACATGGTTAACTCGACTGGATTTGCTTGGTCCGTTCCCACGCAATGATAAATGGCTCTATATAACTCGAATTCAACACTGTTATAACGAACTGTTTTTTGCCCAATGGCTACCGAAACGGTTGCTATCGCTTTAGAAAATCACTTTATTCCTAGCCATAGAGGTAAACCTCAACTTTTCGTAATTCATAAGCGTCGTTATTACCTCCATCGGCAAAATATTTTTGTCAACGACTTTTCTAAAGGTTTGGTGAAATTTGATTTATACTGCTATACGATGAATAGAACGGGCTAGCTGGGTCACGGGCGCAAGGATTTTCGCCACGCACATACAAAACAAAAATCGCATGTTGTTTCTGTTTTGTATTTGCGTGGCGAAAATGCTTGAGTGCGTGACCCGGCTAGCCCGTGATGAATAGTTTTCCGACGTTGATTCCGTGTTGAATCAACGTCGGAATGTTGAATGTTTAAAACGTCTTAAGAATTGTGGTAGTTAAACGTACACGTTGTCTTAGCTAAAAAAAACTATTCATTGTTTGACCTAAACACAAAATACGTGTGTACATTCAATAAGTATCCATTCAAAAAGCGTGAGTGATATACAATGTACCGTAAAACCTCGTAAAACTTTTAATTGAACTGCCTCGGAGTGTTGCTCTCAACGAATCCCAGGTAAAGTAAAGTAATCTTTCCATAAACTTCAAGAAAGATCGGCAAAATTGATCGTGGGTAAAACGCTCAAAAGAAAAAGATGTCTTTTCTTTGAGCATTTCAGCAACGATCAAGTTTTGCCAATGTCAATCTAAAAAACATCCTGGCAATAACATCACCTCAAACAACAAACCAATCTCAAGTGATAAAAAAATCTCTATACTTTTTGATAAAAACGTTTTAAACTTTACATTAGAAGCATTTAATTTGAAACGAGCCATTTGTGCTTTTGATTTATATTATAGTTTGTATATGTTCATGTATCTACTAATAAATAAGTAAATACATGGACTTGTGACGGTGTTCTGATAACTTGAACACTCTGATAATTCGAACACTTTTGCTCGGTCCCTTGAAGTTTGAGTTATCCGAGTTTCACTGTATTTGTGTGTGCGTGTGTCTGAGTGTGTGTGCGTGTGCGTGCGTGCGTGCGTACGTGTGTGTGTCTGAGTGTGTCAGTGTGCATGAATGTGCGCCATTTGAATGCAAAGTGTATATGTGTGGTGTATCTCTTAGTGTATGAGTTTGTACTTGTTTGGGTGTAAGAATTTTGTGTATGTATGGTTGTAGTTATTTGTTTGTTTGCTTACTTATGTGTCCTGAATTTTGATCTGTTTAGTTATTTCATCCTTGTGTTTGCGCATTTGCCTAGTTTGTGTATTTGTTTTATGTTTTTGTGTATTAAGTTTTAGAACTACTGTCATTTTTTCGCAAACTTCTTTTTCAAATGTTGCTCGTAAGCGAGATACAACGCGCTAAACACTGTTCAATTGCAACATGATTTACAAGTGTTCTAGTGGAAAGTTGCTACTACATTGAAGACTATTAAACTACTAGTATGTAGGACCGCTATCAAACTGCTACTGCAAGTTTGGGATATAACATTATGTGATTGATGAACAAATTAAATACATTGCACTTACTAGTACATATCTGGTTATATAAGCGCGTCTGGGTTCATGCGTGTTGGTAGGTGTTTGTGCGTGTGTGCAAACGTTTGTGTGTATTCTGTGTTCATGTGTGTGTGTCTCCGCATTTGTGAGCAAGTATATCACTGTGTGTCTGTCACAGCAAATTTTTTTAGAATTACTGACATCGCCTGCAAAAAAGTTTTCTAAATGTTGCAGGAACGCAAGATTCAAAGGGGTGAACTTTGTTCAATCGCAACAAGCTATCAAAGGCTATGAAATGATCACTATGGTCTTCAAAGACAAGTTTTTAACCTGAAAGTTGAAGGTACATTTAAAACTATCAGACTGTTACTATGTAAGAGCTATATCTAGCTTCTACTGCAACTTTTGATATAACAGTTTGCAATGGATGAACAAATCAACTATGTTGCTGTTATTATTTCATATCTGTTGGCATATTAGCGTTTGTGTATGCGTGTGTGTGCATGTGCATGTGCGTTTACATGTTTGTGTGTACGCGTTTCACTCAGTGTGTGTACATGTTTGTGTGGGTGTGGCTGTTTTGGTGTTCGTGTCGCAGTCTGTGTGTGTCGCTGTCTGTGCGTGTCGACGTCTGTGTGTCGCTGTCTGTGTGTCGCTGTCTGTGTGGGTGTGTGTCGCTGTCTGTGCGTGTGTGTGTCGCTGTCTGTGCGTGTGTGTCGCTGTCTGTGCGTGTGTGTCGCTGTCTGCGTGTGTGTGTGTGTGTGTCACTGTCTGGGTGTGCGTGTGTGTGGGTGTGTGCGTGTGTGTGTGCATGCGGGTGTGTGTGTGTGCGTGCGTGTGTGTGTTGCTGTCCGTGTCTGTGTGTTTGTCTGTATATTTTTATGTGTGTGTCTGTGCTGGTGTGAGCAAGTATAAAGTGTGCGCAGTTTTTCCAAACAGCGAAATGTATCGCGAGATTTAATGGGGCAAACTTTGTTCAATTGCAACAAGTTATTTTAATCTTTTCAGAGGTTATCTGCTCTTTAAGGACAAATTGTTTACTTGAAAATAGAAGGTACATTTAAATGTGTGTTTGTGTGGGTGTGTGTGGTGTGTGTATGTCTGTGTGCATGTGGGCGTGCATGTGTGAGTGTGTGTGTGTGTTTCTGCGCATTGTAGGCTTGCGTGTGTGTGTCTGCGCATTGTTAGCAGGTGTTTGTGTATGTGCGTTTATGTGTGCGCATGCATGTTTTTGTGCAAGCGTGTTCATCTTTCTATGCGTCTTTGTTAATAGGTGTGTGTCTGCGCAGTTGGTAGCAGGTATTTATATGGGTGTCTGTCTGTCTCAGCATTTGTATGTTAACCACTAAAACAAATGTCACCGCTCCGCAAACATTTGTGATGACTCGTATTATTTTCAATACAAACGCGACATTTCATATAGCGCACAATAGGCTCTCAAAGTGAAATTAGTCCGTGCGGCATCAATTTTTGTGTTTTGAGGTCATGAACTTTCTAGAGCAAATAATATATCAGGAATTGATTTCTTATGCATTTGATTAGCTAAGATGCTTTATTTGACTGTTTTGAAGAAGTTAAAGGGGTTGCTAAGGACGATGAAATGACGATATTTCATTTCCAGTTATTTGGTTTACGTATCGTATTTTAAAATGTCTTACCACGATGTCGATGGTGGTGATTGTTGGAAATAATTTAAGTAGGTAGATGTAGATTATTTAGATTTACAGAGTGGAAAAGAAAGTGATAGTGATTCCGGGAGCAGTGAGGTCAATTTCGATCTTGAGAATGATGGATAAAATAGGAAATTTCCGATGAGTTTACGGATAAAAGACGTAGTGTAGAGACATGTAAAAATAATGCTGCTGCACAGCCGAACTCAGATGATACAGGAACAGCTCTGCCAGCAGATGTAGAGTTTCATCTCAGTGATGATGAGTACCTACTGCAAGCAAGTAGATGTAGTCTAAGAAAAGTATTGCATGTATTATTATGAGTATTATTTTACTATGTATTATTTTATTACTATTATTATGTGGTATTATTATCTTCTTCCTCAGTTTGGTTTAAGCGACCAACTATCTCTTTCCCTTACCAATCTAACCCTCACTGTGATACATGTATTTAGTGTCATGAATTCATATTTACCTCAAATCAGGTAGCACCATCAATGACCCGACTGACAGGTGTTTTACTTATGAGTTGTTTTTAAGGATGTAAAAATTTGGCTGCATCGCATGGTTTGAAGTGTCAAAGATACCCTGATCCGCGCAGTCAATCAATCATTAGCCAAGGAGAGCAGAGATCTTATCATTATTGTAAAGATTTCAGCCATAATTGACGTGTCAGAGACAACTGGCAAAAAGCACAAATACAAGGAGATGCGGCGAGAGCGAAACTGTTGCAACTTTGCTCACAAAGGTATGATGTTTTTGATGCGTTACTGTAGAAAATCTGTGATCGACTGCGTTATTTTTTACACAGCTGTTATTGTTATTACACACTGCTACATAATGCTTTCTGGTATGTAGGTCAAAAAATATGCAGTGAAACATTTCTTTTTCTCAACAGAATAGGAAAAAAAATGTTTCAAACACTGAAGCGACACTATAATAAGACAGAAATAGCTGTACCAAGGAGTTTCAATTACCAAGGTAGAAATAAGGGGGCTGTCACATCAGATGATAGTATAGGCATTGCAGACTTCTTAGACCACATCGCCTCCATTCACTCTCGTGACTTTCCAGGTCGAGTTTCAGGTAAGCCAACTTGGTTTTGAAATTTAAAAATCAAATGCTTTCAAAGCTTAATTACAGTTATTTTATTTTTTTGCGATTAGTTAACCTAAGTTATTAATTTTGTCAGAGCTATATTGAACATTATTCATCAAAAACATTCCATTAGGGTTTCGACGTGAGGAACTAAAGATTCTGCCTAGTAGCTTCACAATTGAGTCAATCTGTGAGCTCTATAAGCAAAGGTGTCAAGAGGCTATGCTTAACTTCAAGTGTAAGTCGGCATTCAGAGCAAGCTGGAGGGAGCTTCCGCCATACTTTATCATCACCAAACCAAGTAAATATCTGTGTTAGCTCTGCCAGAAAAATAACATAGCATACTTGAGGTATGTGCGTTTACAGTTTTAGTCTTAGTGATATTTGAGCATATTGAATATTCTGGCAAGTGTTCTTTGCACACTGTCCACTACCTTTCGTTATTGTTTGTCACAACAGGTCTGCAAACCAGCCGTTAGATAAACGAGCTGCAGAGATCAATCGGCAGCTGAATCTCCTTGAACATGCCTTAATGAGTGCATCCCGCCGTCACGACAATATCTAACAAAAGACTTGAAGCTTGGGGGTCAATACTTTTCTGACTGGACCTCCCGTTGCTCACTACGGATTTGATTATGCGCAGCAGGTAGATCAAAACCATTTTTTAAACATTGCTTGTTACAAAACGCCAAATCTCATTTTATATTTTTGTCAAAAACACACACATACACAGCTCAAATTATAACAATAATTGCTCGACTATTACAAGGTTATGAGGCCATGACTGTAGTGTTTTGAGTTTAAACACTGCTGAGTTTTAACAATTGGCAATTAGCAATTGCCAATTGCAAATGCTAATTAATAATTATAAAAACAATCAAGTTTATAAATAAAAATATACTTTGAAAAATAAAAACAGTAAATGTACAGTATACTTTCAAGCCTATAAAAAACAACAAATTTTACTTTTGTTTAATTTTTAGGTTTACTATCCTGCCGACCGGCTATCCTAATCCGAATAGGCTATTCTAAAGATGCTAACTCGTTCATCTCAGTAAAAGTTCTGTGAGTGGATTGGGTAATTATTCTAACACTGATACATTGGCATCAATATTATGCCCAAAACCACCAGTTCAATGTGCAACACAATTTGGTCGTAGCTCCTTTACTGTATATTAATGTGTTATTTTCCAACGACACAACATATTACCTTGACCTCACTGTTTTAAGTATTCTAGTTCATGTGGCGCCTTTGGAAACTTTTTTATATTGTTCGCCATGTTCTGTTCTCTAAAGATTTCAATATTCATGAGAACGTAATGCTTGTAGCGGGGGGTTGCTATGACCTTCCAAAACGTCAACAAATAATACTGTTTGATATTTAATCCATCAACTGTAAAGACAAATTTCTCAGTTTTTGGCGTCGACCACATTGACCAACACCCTCTATAACTCTGTGTCTTAGGTTAAATTGCTTTGATTTTAATTCCGACAACAGTTTTGAAAAGCTGACAAGTTTCTCTATTACTTTGGGCTAAAACCAATTTTGTGATCTGACCTAATTTGTATTAAAAATGACACGACCTGTCACATTTTTCCCAAATGTTTTAAATATGCAAGATTCAATGGGAGAACTTTGTTCAATCGAAACAAGCTATCGAAACCCTTCAAAAGACTCAAGTGCTTTATATGGAAAAGTTTTTAACGCGAAAGTCTGAGATACATGTAAAACTATTAAACTGCTAGTATGTAGGACCGATATCAGACTGCTACTGAAACTGTTGAATGAACAGTTTAGGATAGATAAAAGAATCAATAACATAGCTGTTACTGTTTCATATCTGTTGGTATATCTGCATTTGTGTGTGTGCGCATTGTGGGCATGCATCTGTGTATCTGCGCATTGTGGGCATGCTTGTGTTTGCGTTTTGTGGGCATGTGTGGGTGTGTCTGCGCACAGTGGGCATGTGTGTGTGTGTATCTGCATATTGTGGATATGTGTGGGTGTGTCTGCGCACAGTGGGCATGCATGTGTGTGCGTGTGTGTGTGTATCTGCGTATTGTGGGCGTGCGTGGGTGTGTCTGCATATTGTGGACACGTGTGGGCGTGTCTGCCTATTGTGCAATATATATATATATATATATATATATAAACAGATGCATTTGTTTTATTGGAGCACCATTATGTGCAGTAGCTATTACGGAGTGATGGGTTTTTGAGATATTAGATGGATTAAAGAAATTACAGTGTATTCTTATACAAATATCTGCTCCATCATACAACAGTTTTAACATACAAAGTGGGATCTTGAAACAAATTAATTTTATATCTAGAAGTTTTACTGCATATTTGAAAAGTTGGTTTGTTGCTGCTGGAACTTAACTGTTTGTTTACTTTGTGAAATTTACTATTAATTTCATTTATATTTATGAACTTCACAAACTAAACTAATTCATTAGTTATATAGTATTTCTGCTTGTTTAGTCCATGTTCGGTGTTTAAACAAGACTTTGGCCTGTATGAACAACCCATTGCAAAGTCTGGTGACAGCTCAGCTGGTAACAGACATGTTCTTCGAATTTGAAACAATGTAGTTTTTAAACTTTGTTCGTACAAGAGTAGATGTTTTGTGAAAAACATTCAATTTGTGTCACATGTATTATATACTATTATTATTACAGTTGATTGCCTTTCTAGTAGATGTAAAAGGTCTGACATTTTCCGTTGAGGTTTTTACAGCAAAGTTAGGCAAGAAGAGGCAGCAAGGTTACGATGCCGAGAGCTTCTATTTACTAGGTACTATATGGATAATGTAACAGAAAAGTCTTCGACTAAAAGTGCTGGTGATAGACTTAGAATCTTTTATACGGTTATGAAAAGAGGGAAACCTAAAATACCAAGTTTAAAAACTAAACCATGCAAAGGTCAAATATCGTGTGCACAGATTACTGATGCTTCCAAACAATATAATATCATTTCAGCTTTAAATGGGAGTCATCTACCCATTCGATGGACTGATCGTACCAATATATATTAAGTGTGTATTAGCAATGCCTTGAAGATCATGATGTCTGCTTAGCTTACTGAAGTAGAAGTTGTATCCAATTTTTAGCAGTATTGTTGCACAAACACTGGCTCTGTCATCTCAGCTAGACATGGCTGAGTTCAGTGGTGAGATCACCTTGACAACTGGAAACATGCGCAGTTGAAGAAAGAGGGCAATTTGAGGTTAGATACCAAAAGTCAGGGTTCAATTCCAAGGTCACCACTGGTGACTTTTGTTAGGAATTGAATCCAATCTATGGTTTGCAGACCACTAGGTCTCGACTGCATTGTTTGTCAGTTGTCATGTACGCAGTTGGCACAAATTAGTTGTCACATATGCAATAGGTTAACTTAAAGCCCACATGTGATTAGTCTTGTTTCATGGCTCTTTACTGGACCACTCAGCTTTAGAATATTTATAGAATACTCACAGGCTTAGAAAGCCAAGTTGATTTTTGTTAACAATCTTTATACTCTTAAACTGGCTCAGCAGGTTTGAACAGTAGTTATCAATAAGCAACCAACAGTTGGCAATAAACAATTGGCAATAAGCATTAAACACTTGACAATAAGCAATCACCAGTTAGCAATAAGGAATCAACAGTTGGCAATAAGCAATCGACCGTTCGCAATAAACAATCAACAGTTGACAATAAGCAATCAACAATTAGCAAAAATCAATCAACAGCTTGCAATAAGAAATCAACAATTGACAAAAAGCAATCAGCAGTTGATAATAAGCAATCAACAGCTGACAATAAGCAATCAACAGCTGGCAATAAGCAATCAACAGCTGGCTTAAAGCAATCAACAGTTGGTGATAAGCAATCTACAGCTAGCAATGAGCAATCAACAGCTGACAAAAAGCAATCAACAGCTGGAAATAAGCAATCGACAGCTGGCAATAAGCAATCAACAGTTGAAAATAAGCAATCGACAGTTGACAATATGCAATCAACAGTTGACAATAAGCGATCAACAGTGGACAATAAGCAATCAACAGTTGATAATAAACAATCAACATTTGGTGATAAGCAGTTAACAGTTGGCGATAAGCAATCAACAGCTGGCAATAAGCAATCAACAGTTGGCAATAAGCAGTCAGCTGGTAATAAGCAATCAACAGTTGGCAATAAGCAATCAACAGCTGGCTTAAAGCAATCAACAGTTGGCAATAAGTAATCAACCGTTGAAAATAAGCAGTCAACAGCTGGCAATAAGCAATCAACAAATGGCAATAAGCAGTCAACAGCTGACAATAAGCAATCAACAGCTGGCAATAAGCAATCAACAGTTGGCAATAAGAAATCAACAGCTGGCAATACGCAATCAACAGCTGACAATAAGCAATCAACAGTTGGCGATAAGAAATCAACAGCTGTTGATAAACAATCAACATTTGATGATAAGCAGTTAACAGTTGAAAATAAGCAATCAACAGCTGGTAATAAGCAGTCAACAGCTGGCAATAAGCAATACGAAGTTGACAATAAGCAATCAACAGTTGATAATAAGCAATCAACAGCTGACAATAAGCAATCAACAGCTGGCAATAAGCAATCAACAGCTGGCTTAAAGCAATCAACAGTGGCGATAAGCAATCTACAGCTAGCAATGAGCAATCAACAGCTGACAAAAAGCAATCAACAGCTGGCAATAAGCAATCAACAGCTGGCAATAAGCAATCAAAAGTTAGCAATAAGCAATCAACAGCTGGCAAAAAGCAATCAACAGCTGGCAATAAACATTCAAAAGTTGGCGATAAGCAATCAACAGTTGGCGATAAGCAATCAACAGCTGGCAATAAGCAATCAACAAATGGCTATAAGTAATCAACAGTTGACAATAAGCAATCAACAGCTGGCAATAAGCAATCAACCGTTGGCAATAAGAAATCAACAGCTGGCAATATGCAATCAACAGCTGACAATAAGCAATCAACAGTTGGCGATAAGAAATCAACAGTTGACGATAAACAATCAACATTTGGTGATAAGCAGTTAACAGTCGACAATAAGCCAACAACAGCTGGCAATAAGCAATCAACAGTTGGCAATAAGTAATCAACAGTTGATAATAAAGAATCAACATTTGGTGATAAGCAGTTAACAGTTGACAACAAGCAATCAACAGCTGGCAATAAGTAATCAACAGTTGGCAATAAGCAATCAACCGTTGGCAATAATAAATCAACAGCTGGCAATATGCAATCAACAGCTGACAATAAGCAATCAACAGTTGGCGATAAGAAATCAACAGTTGACGATAAACAATCAACATTTGGTGATAAGCAGTTAACAGTCGACAATAAGCCATCAACAGCTGGCAATAAGCAATCAACAGTTGGCAATAAGTAATCAACAGTTGATAATAAAGAATCAACATTTGGTGATAAGCAGTTAACAGTTGACAACAAGCAATCAACAGCTGGCAATAAGTAATCAACAGTTGGCAATAAGCAATCAACAGCTGGCAATAAGGAATAAACAGCTAGCAATTAGCAATAAACTGTTGGCAATAAGCATTCAACAGTTGGCAATAAGCAATACACAGTTAACAATAAGCAATCATCAGTTGACAATAAGCAATCAATAAGTTGACAATAAGCAATCAACAGTTTACAAAGAGCAATCAACAGTTGAAATAAGCAATCAACAGCTTGCAATAAGCAATCAACAGTTGACAAAAATCAATCAACAGTTGAAATAAGCAATCAAAAGGTGACAATAAGCAATCAAAATTGGCAATAAGCAATCAACGGTTGACAAAAGCAATCAACAGTTGAAATAAGCAATCAACAGCTTGCAATAAGCAACCAACAGTTGGCAATAAGCAATCAACAGTTGACAATAAGCAATCAACAGTTGACAATAAGCAATCAACAGCTGGCAATAAGCAATCAACCGTTGGCAATAAGAAATCAAGAGCTGGCAATACGCAATCAACAGCTGACCATAAGCAATCAACAGTTGACAATAAGCAATCAACAGTTGAAAAAATGAGCAATCAAAAGTTGGCAATAAGCAATCAACAGTTGACAATAAGCAATCAACAGTGGGCAATAAGCAATCAAAAGGTGACAATAAGCAATCAAAATTGGCAATAAGCAATCAACAGTGGACAAAAGCAATCAACAGTTGAAATAAGCAATCAACAGCTTGCAATAAGCAACCAACAGTTGGCAATAAGCAATCAACAGTTGACAATAAGCAATCAACAGTTGAAAAAATGAGCAATCAAAAGTTGACAATAAGCAATCAACAGTTGACAATAAGCAATCAACAGTTGACAATAAGAAATCAAGAGCTGGCAATAAGCAATCAACAGTTGGCGATAAGAAATCAACAGTTGACGATAAACAATCAACACTTGGTGATAAGCAGTTAACAGTTGACAATAAGCAATCAACAGCTGGCAATAAGCAATCAACAGTTGGCAATAAGCATTCAACAGCTGGCAATAAGCAATCAACCGTTGGCAATAAGAAATCAAGAGCTGGCAATAAGCAATCAACAGTTGGCGATAAGAAATCAACAGTTGACGATAAACAATCAACACTTGGTGATAAGCAGTTAACAGTTGACAATAAGCAATCAACAGCTGGCAATAAGCATTCAACAGTTGACAATAAGTAATCAAAATTTGGCAATAAGCGATCAAAATTTGGCAATAAGTAATCAACAGTTGACAATAAGCAATCAAAGGCTGGCAATAAGCAATCAACAGTTGACAATAAGTGATCAAAAGTTGGCAACAAGCAATCAACAGTTGACAATAAGTAATCAACAGCTTGCAATAAGCAATCAACAGTTGGCGATAAGAAATCAACAGTTGACGATAAACAATCAACACTTGGTGATAAGCAGTTAACAGTTGACAATAAGCAATCAACAGCTGGCAATAAGCATTCAACAGTTGACAATAAGTAATCAAAATTTGGCAATAAGCGATCAAAATTTGGCAATAAGTAATCAACAGTTGACAATAAGCAATCAAAGGCTGGCAATAAGCAATCAACAGTTGACGATAAACAATCAACACTTGGTGATAAGCAGTTAACAGTTGACAATAAACAATCAACCGTTGGCAATAAGAAATCAAGAGCTGGCAATACGCAATCAACAGCTGACCATAAGCAATCAAGAGCTGGCAATAAGCAATCAACAGTTGGCGATAAGAAATCAACAGTTGACGATAAACAATCAACACTTGGTGATAAGCAGTTAACAGTTGACAATAAGCAATCAACAGCTGGCAATAAGCATTCAACAGTTGACAATAAGTAATCAAAATTTGGCAATAAGCGATCAAAGTTTGGCAATAAGTAATCAACAGTTGACAATAAGCAATCAAAGGCTGGCAATAAGCAATCAACAGTTGACGATAAACAATCAACACTTGGTGATAAGCAGTTAACAGTTGACAATAAGCAATCAACAGCTGGCAATAAGCAATCAACAGTTGGCGATAAGAAATCAACAGTTGACGATAAACAATCAACACTTGGTGATAAGCAGTTAACAGTTGACAATAAGCAATCAACAGCTGGCAACAAGCAATCAACAGTTGGCAATAAGCAATCAACAGTTGACAATAAGCAGTCAACAGTTGACAATAAGCAATCAACAGTTGAAAAAATGAGCAATCAAAAGTTGGCAATAAGCAATCAACAGTTGACAATAAGAAATCAACAGCTGGCAATAAGCAATCAACAGTTGACAATAAGCAATCAAAAGTTGGCAATAAGCAATCAAAAGTTGGCAATAAGCAATCAAAAATTGACAATAAGCAATCAACAGTTGACAATAAGAAATCAACAGCTGGCAATAAGCAATCAACAGTTGACGATAAACAATCAACACTTGGTGATAAGCAGTTAACAGTTGACAATAAGCAATCAACAGCTGGCAATAAGCAATCAACAGTTGGCGATAAGAAATCAACAGTTGACGATAGACAATCAACACTTGGTGATAAGCAGTTAACAGTTGACAATAAGCAATCAACAGCTGGCAATAAGCATTCAACAGTTGACAATAAGTAATCAACAGTTGACAATAAGCAATCAACAGCTGGCAATAAGCAATCAACAGTTGGCAATGAGCAATCAACAGTTGGCAATAAGAAATCAACAGCTGGCAATAAGCAATCAAAAGGTGACAATAAGCAATCAAAATTGGCAATAAGCAATCAACAGTTGACAAAAGCAATCAACAGTTGAAATAAGCAATCAACAGCTTGCAATAAGCAACCAACAGTTGGCAATAAGCAATCAACAGTTGACAATGAGCAACCAACAGTTGACAATAAGCAATCAAAAGTTTACAATAAGCAATCAACAGTCGGAAATAAGCAATCAAAAGTTGGCAATAAGTAATCAACAGTTGACAATAAGCAATCAAAGGCTGGCAATAAGCAATCAACAGTTGACAATAAGCGATCAAAAGTTGGCAACAAGCAATCAACAGTTGACAATAAGTAATCAACAGTTGACAATAAGAAATCAACAGCTGGCAATAAGCAATCAAAAGGTGACAATAAGCAATCAAATTTGGCAATAAGCAATCAACAGTTGACAAAAGCAATCAACAGTTGAAATAAGCAATCAACAGTTGACAATAAGCAATCAACAGTTGACAATAAGCAGTCAACAGTTGACAATAAGCAATCAACAGCTGGCAATAAGCAATCAACAGTTGACAATAAGAAATCAAGAGCTGGCAATACGCAATCAACAGCTGACCATAAGCAATCAAGAGCTGGCAATAAGCAATCAACAGTTGGCGATAAGAAATCAACAGTTGACGATAAACAATCAACACTTGGTGATAAGCAGTTAACAGTTGACAATAAGCAATCAACAGCTGGCAATAAGCATTCAACAGTTGACAATAAGTAATCAAAATTTGGCAATAAGCGATCAAAATTTGGCAATAAGTAATCAACAGTTGACAATAAGCAATCAACAGTTGGCAATAAGAAATCAACAGTTGACAATAAGCAATCAACAGCTGGCAATGAGCAATCAAAAGTTTACAATAAGCAATCAACAGTTGGAAATAAGCAATCAAAAGTTGGCAATAAGCGATCAAAACTTGACAATAAGCAATCAACAGTTGACAATAAGCAATCAACAGTCGACAACAAGCAATCAACAGTTTGCAATAAGCAGTCAACAGTTGACAATGAGCAACCATAATTAGCTACTTTAGGTAGCTTTAGTTTACATTTACTGCTATTGTTGTTCTCTAAGAGCAGCTCTAGTTTGCTCAGGCATAATTGCGTAAAGTTGCTGTTGGTCAAATCAAGCGAACCAAACTCATGTGTTTTTGCACTGCTTTACCGTTCAAATCTGAAACACTGGTTTTAGCCAAGCAAATTCACTGAAAAGTATCTACATGCATTTTTCCTGACCCTTTCCAGTAGGAAATATTTGGTATTTGGAAATCTTTGCGTTTTTCTTCCTATTAGTTGTTCCAAAAAGTCCTTAAGCTTTACCTTTTAAAGTGGCTCAGATTTAGGAAATTTATAAAAAAGAATTTTTTGTTGACATTTGGCATGCGTCTAATAGTGTATACTATAGAAACACTGATTATAGCTACAAAAGCTTTTTTTATCAAGAGAGAACTCCATTTAAGTTATCCTCTTTCAGGCAATAATAACTAGCAGTGGTGCTGACTCAGGGTTCTACATAATAGCATAGGACAAGGACAAAAGCATGCTTGCTAGTTTTATGCCACTCGGCGCGGGCTGCTGCTATACCACCCACAACACTCCTTTGTAAGTACAAAGGAATGTGTAGCACAATCCATATAAACTGCCATGTACACTCAAATTTCTTTATATTTAGTACCATGAGCTATACATAAGCATTTATGATAGCCGTAACTTTCTGTGTTAGATGCATCATTCTTAAACTAAGTACCTGCTTCTGTATTTGAGTCACGAGCGTCATCTATTTTTTATATAAACAGCATAATCTTTAGTTCTGTAGACAAAAGCAGTCGTGTGGTATTGTACAGCTGACTGCATTCTTTCAATGTTTACCTTAGGGCCTAGGCTATTAGTAACATCATCGGGTGGCTTTTATACCAAAAAAGACGATGATGTGGGAGAGTGGACATGTTTAATCAGGAACTCAAACTAAACTCAGCTATCCTATAAATGTTACGCTGAGCAAACAGATTTCAATCAAGGTAGGCTGTACCAGTTCTCATTCATTTACAACATTTCCATATTTTGTTTTGTGCCATTAAGTGGTTGCAGTTAGCAGAAGAACACAATATCCCCTGCCTTTTTTAGTTTTATACCGAAAGATTTTAGCACAAAAACTTTTCATAAATTTAGAAATGTAGCTAAGAACATTAGATTTGCTCTTCTGGCTAGTAAAAAGTTAATTGCTAAAGCCATTTGAGGCCATGTGTCTCAATGTCTAAGATATCACAATTTTTTTTTTAACAATAAATGTGTGTTCACACCATGGGGATTTATTGGAGTTGTGTCGCCGCTGAGAAAGTTGGAATTGGAATGGCATCCAGTCTGTTCACAATTTGAAATGTGGTTCGCAAATCAAATCCAATTCAAACTCCGACTTCTCAGAATGAGTCACCTTTTTCAGCCAATGAAATACCACATCGATATCCATTCCATTTGCTTGTATTTGCGTCGCTGTTAACAATGCGATATGTGATGGTTCACTTCTATGTTGTACTCTGTCAATGATGGCGGTTCAAAACAGACAAACATAGTATGCAGAACTTTGCTGATTTAGTGTCGGCAACTGATAAAAACACATTTTTACAACCATTTTTCGTGTTACACCAAACCGACTTTGTGGGCATGAAAGCAACTCCTATAAATCACCCCGGTGTAAATGCACCTATATGAGCTTTTATCAAATCTGGAACTTGTTAGTTGGATCAATTTTCTGGTATTAGCAAAACACTCGACACATTAGCCAATTAGCTAGCATGAGTAATTTTTTCAGCCCGCACGTGATTGGCTGGTCTTAAGCCTCACAGAGTTTAAGCTTTTTTATTGCTCATTGCTGAACCACCAAGCAAGTGGAACTTTTCTAGACTATTGCTTTGTAGATTGTGGGACGCTCCTCTACCACCCTCGTAATCCAGTTTGGAAATCAGTTTATTAAGACTCCCGTTGGACTTACCGAGGGGTTAGAAAACACGCAACCTTCAAGCATAAATGATTTGGTAAGATCAATGTTAGTGTTCTAGAAAGTACTGGCGCATCGCATTCTCTTGTTCTAGATCCTATGCCAATACGTTGTATGTGTTAACATAAATATTTTTAGCTGTATCAATGTTTGATTTTTATTGTAGTCGCCGCTGCAGATGAGTGATAGAATAGCGCACATTTGTCAAGCGTCCCAGAGTCTACTACAAAAAGCTTGTGCAACTACTGCGCAGACGGAAAGGCAACCTGCTGGCTCTGTACACAAGAAGTAAGTTATACGCACTGCAGCAAGACTTGTTTACATTGCTGTCAATACTGACAGCATAATGACATATAGGCTGCGCTGCCATGTCATGTCACTATGACATGTTCACACACTTACTCTAGGATTGCATTGGTATGCCTCAGGATATGATCATAGACATCTGTAGACCTATCATAACATATCATAACCCGAGAGAATCAACTGTAAACAGTTTTAAATAGAAGTTGAATGGTGCTTCACATCCAGGCATGTCAGTTGCTAAAATCCAGTCATGGCAGTTGCTAATATCCAGGCATGTTAATTGCTATTATCCAGGCATGTCAGTTGCTAATATCCAAACATGTCAGTTGCTAATATCAAAGCAGGTCAGTTGCTAATATCCAGGCATGTCACTTGCTAATATCCAGGCATGTCAGTTGACTCTACTTGCTGCTACCTGATAGACATGTCACTGTTGCTTTTGATCAGCGTGATAGTCTGCATGCAGAGCATTCCTATTGGATTGGCTCTTGCCTTGCTTTTTAACTGTTCACTTGTCTAGACTTGTCGACTTTTGATCTTTGTTGAGGCAGTTAAGAGTTTATCAGAAGACCTGTATCGAAAATGAAATAATAAGTTTGTAGAGCTTACGAACTGGAGTAAGTCAAGCATCAGCCATAGTTATCAGTAAGAAATGATTTAGCAGAAGTTGGGTGGTTAAGTAGAAAGAGGTTAGTAAACTCTAACACCACTAGGTTTGTGTGCTAAACACAACTGATTGGTTTAGTGCCAAATAAGCTTTCTGTTTGTTCACTTGAACACTTACTACTCTATGGGAGGTGATATGGTAGCATATACAATACTACACATAGTAGCTGAGACATTTACTGTAATAAATGTGTCACATCTGTCTTAGATTATTTCAGTGTGACCAAAAGGTAAATGTTATCCGCAATCTAAAAGTGAGACAGAAAGACTGTAATCAGTTAAATAGAGACTGTGCACTATGGCAAAAGTAAGGGAGAAAATTGACTATTATCTCTCATGAAGCCAATATGATGGCACAAAGGCGTATCACAGTGAACACCAGTCTTATATCACATCAACAGTAGTACTCAATGGCTATTAGTAATATTTATAGTTTTGTAGGGATTCAGGCGTGTCCAACTTGTTTGCAGGCTTTGGATCATGGATGGATTCGACAGAGATAATCAAGGAAATCTCTGCTACTTCAAGGTTGTCAGCTCGTGAGTAAAAGCTCTTCTAATGCTCCATAATTCTCCACCCATACAGGGTATCCAGGGTGAAGAAACATTTTATATATATATATATATGTATGTATATATGTATTTGTATATATAATTTATATATATATATACATTTATATATATATATATATAAATTGTTTCCTCACCCCGGTTAACCTGTACGGTTGGTGGTAGTCTCTGCTCTAACTCGGGTCTCCTACCAGAGACCTGAGAGTTTAAGCACTCGCCTCAAGATCTTAGCTGTTCCCAGTAAGGCACTTTTCTGCAACTCACCTGAGTTGATTGCTGTTGGTGTCTGGTCAAGCAACATTTTGTGCGCCGGTGTTATTGCGCCCAGTGCCCCAATGACTACTGGGATTACAGTTGTTCTTACATCCCAGCATTTTTCAATCTGTTCTCCAAGAGGGAGATATTTCTCTACCTTTTATTTTTCTTTACTGGCTATATTGTAGTCATTGGGTACTGCCATATCTATTATAGTAGCTCTTTTGTTCTCCTTGTCCACCACCACTATATCTGATTGGTTTGCTAGAACATGTTTGTCAGTCCGGATGTAGAAGTCCCAGAGGATCTTAGCACAGTCATTTTAGTTCACCTTACCAGGAGTTTCCCGTCAGTGTTGTGGTTTATTAAGGCCATACTCGTCACATAGACTTCTATACACAACACCTGCAACATGGTTTTGCCACTCAGTGGATGAATTTCCTGCTAGCTGCTTGCATCCATTAATGATGTGTTGGATGGTCTCAGGTGCATCTTTGCAGTCTGCATCTAGGATCGTCTCTAGTGTGATAAATTTTTGTTTGGAGTTGCCTTGTTGGGAGCACTTGCTCCTGGGCTGCCATGATTAGCGACTCTGTATTGGCCGTTAGGTTTTCTTTGTTCAGCCACATATATGTCTGGTGAAGATCGCCAACCTTAGATATTTGTCGGTGGTTAGCACCATGAAAAGGTTTCGTGTGCCAGTCAGTTTCCTCATCATCAAGGCAAAGGTCCATTGTAAGAGCAGCCAATTGAAATTCAGCTAGCAACTTATCTGAAGTGGCCATGGAGGCTGAATAAGCTTTGATGCTTCGCTCTTCCTCCTTCACTGTCTGCTGTACACTTTTGAGTTCCCTACCGCCATATTTCCTATCGAGATACAGTCTAGTAATATCAGATTTTGGGTGGAGTGCTTCATGCATGGTCAGCAGTTTACGATTTGCTGTATCTGTTTCCTTGATGGTTTCTTCAGTCCACTTTATTATGCATGCTGGATATATTATTACTGGCAATGCGTAGGTATTTATTGCCATGACGTGATTCCTGGCATTGAGCTGGTTCCGTAGGACTAGCCTGGGCATGGCTTTCGTAGGGATTGAGAGAGAGAGCCTGGGACACATAGCAACACGCGGGGAAGACAACTCTAAAAGTCGACTTCTGAAGTCGCTAATATCACCATCGTTATTTCCGAAGGAGTATCGTGTGACGGTCTTATTTATGATCTACGCGAGTATTACCTATGTATTATTGTTAATCTGAATTGGCAGCAAACAAACGCTGGTTAGTAAGTATGAAATGTTGGTTGCATAATAAATCAATCACGAGAGTTATATTATTTCATATGTTCAATTTGTTATATTTTAATATGATTTAATAAAAAATTAAATCAATTGAATGAAAAAAATCACAATAACAATACAAACATAGCAAACGAATAGCAATAGAACAACAAAAATGTATCGCACGCTGCTAGTAAAGAAAAGTTTGTCTAGTAAAAAGTAATCTCAGTTTTATTTTACTCACGAGTATGATGATTACTCGCGACAGTTATTATGAACAACTTGGACCTAACACTGCAAAACGGTGCCATCTGAAAGCAAATACTCTTTTCCAAAGCCAGTAGGAAGAACTATAAATTGGTCAAAACCTGCGATAATATGTTGTAAAGCTTGAAACTGTTCTGGTCTCAGTGTGACAATGCCTAGCTTTGATAGTAATTTTTGAATCGCTCCATTTTGTATCAGTATAGGAAATGAAACTGCTAATGTGAAAACGCAAGAGAATAGTAACCTATGGTTGTTATCGTTTTATTATCAAACGGGGTGTTACGTAAGCACCCAGTCTATCAAAAATACAGGGCTTTTTACTAGATCAAGTCACGTGATCGTGACACTAGGCTTTTAAACGCGCCACATCTAATACATCGTGAGATCCGAATCTAACGACACGCTTCCATTAGTATCAGTCTGAGCGTCATATGTAACATATGTCGCTAGTTTTGCAGAAGTTATCTTACCTTTTTTTTGCTATGTGTCCCAGGCTCTCTCTCCCAATCCCCCACGAGAGCCATGCCCAGGCTACCGTAGGACCTGCTGAAGGCGCTTTTTGTATTCGGTAATGGCTTTGTCAAGTACCTCTGCTTCATGGTTGATGTTGCTTTGCATAATTCCCAAGTACTTGTACCCTAATTCTAAATTTTTGATGGTATCATTTTGCACTCTTACGCCATCTGTGACCGTAGAAAGGACTTTTTTAAGATTTAGCCTTCCACATTTCTCAATACCGAAGGTCATTCAGATGTCCTTGCTGTAAACCTGAGTGAGGTGTATTAGCGAATCAATGTTCCTTTCTTTGTTAGCGTACAGCTTGATGTCATCTTTGTAGAAGAGGTAGTTTATTTTGGTACCACTTTTTATCTGGTACCCATATTGAGTCTTCTCCAGCATATTGCTTAGAGAGTTTGGGCATATGGTATAAGTTTTGGCAGAAGAGGAGCGATGATAAGGAGTAATATTGATAGATGCTTCGCTTTATTTTTACATTCGCCAGTTTTTTGCCATTGGCCTCTAGTTCCGTTTTCCATTTGGTCATTGACATATTGATTAATGCCTCAAGAGCATGGTGAATATTGTACATACTGAGGCACTCAAGTATCCAACTATGGGGAAATGAGTTATAGGCCTTTTTTTAGTCAATCCAAGCCACGGAAAGATTCGTATGCCTTCTCCTGCTGTCTTGGCAGACCCTTCGATTCACCAGTAACTGATGTTTGGCTCGTCGGGTTTTGCGCCCAATTCCTTTCTGAGCACTAGTCATATAGTGACTCATGTGCTGTTCCAGTTTGTCTGCAACTATTCTTGAGAGCAGTTTCCAGGTCGTGGGCAAGCACGTTATTGGTTGATAGTTTTTGGGAATCGGTCCCTGTTTGGGATCTTTTATCAGAAGTACAGTTCATCCTTTGGTCAGCCATTCCGGATGGTCGCCTTCTTCTCTTAGGCACTATATCTGCTCAGCTCTTCTAGTGCAAAGTGATGTCAATTTCTTCAACCAGAAGGCTTGAATCATGTCATGGCCAGGTGGTGCCCAGCTCTTCAGTGCTGCACTCTGGACTTTATGTCCACTTCGCTGATGGCGAGTCCAATTGTACCCACAGTGTGTTGGTGGCCACAGTGTGTTGGTGGCTCTCTTTAAGCCTCTTCAGCCAACTTGCAGTGGTGTTATGAGTAGTCTCTTTCTGTCAGATGTCCTTCCAGAACTTTGAGGTGCTGGATCGGGGAGGATCTGACATTGGCCTCCGCAGTTCACTTTGACCTGGGAATACACTCTAGATGGATTATTGATAAACAGTTTGTTCATTCTCTTGTTATTCTGCTCCTTGTTGTACCTCTTCAGTCATGCCGAGAGTGCTACTAGCTGCTGTTTGGCAGATTCTGAAGCTTCTAATGAGGCTTCCCTATTTGGATGCTCCAAGCTGTGGTTAAATCTCTCACTGAGCCTACTAACGTTCCTGTGCAAGTCCTTGATCTTCTTTTGTAGCCTCTGCTGCAAAGATGGAATGGCTTGAAGCCTTGTTGACATTGGCTTAATACCCATCTCCTCCAAGATGACGGTTGCCATACTGTAAATTAGGGCATTAGTCTCACTGATCAATCGAGTTGGGATCGATTCTAGTGCCAAGTTAATGTCTTCTAACAGCTTCTTAGGTATGGCCTTGCTAACTCTCCGTAGTAGTACCCTGATTTCATAATCATTAGCCGTCGCCATCTTGTTGATGATATTTTCCGCAAGCTCTTACCCTTGAGTCAAGGTCAAAGTGCATGTCTTCTTCAACCTGTGAGTCAACACAAGATTGTGTATGTAGGACTGCTGGTGTTTATATGCACTGCTCGTTGGTCGAGGCTACTTGGGTGAGTTGGTTCCTAATTTCATCTATCTCAAGTTCCGACATGAAGTGCCGCATGATTATGTTACTCTTCTGAGCTACAAGTTGCTTAGCGGTTAATGGCAATTTAGGGCGCATGTTTATCCACAGTTGACGCATCCTTCCCATGTAGCCCCACTTTTGAGGTTCAATGTTCAATCATAAAGTAGCTCTGGATGAGGTCCGTGTTATCAGTTTGAGACCATTTCATCCGTTTTAAACCATTAGCGAATTTTTCACTGCCTTCTCCTGGTTCAGCTACAGGCAGCACAGACTTTGTTTGACCGGGCGACATCCGAATAGGCATGGCTTTGGTTATTGCACTCATCATAGAGGTTGTAGACGTTATACAAGCAAAGATCTTGTCTAAGGCCCACCAGAAGGGTGCAGTTGTTGGGGTTTGAACTTAGGACCTAATGATCACTATCCCGACACCTTACCACCTGCACTACCGGTCCTGTATATATATATATATATATATATATATATATATATAATTATATATACGTATAGATATATATATATATATATTTATATATTTTGATATATATATATATATTGATATATATATATTTATATATATTGATATATGTATATAATAATAATATATATACATACTAACTGAATGCTCGGCGGTGCCCGGGAAATAAAAGTTTTTGCACAGAAAATTTATTTTTATTTAACGTATACCAACAGTTACCATTTGAACTTGCTAACTTCATATCATGAAAAAATTGTTTTGCTTAGTTTAAAGGTTGACTTGCAACAAAATTCACATTACAGTTATTTGGTATGGAAAGATTCACCATGTCTTACTCTGTTGTTTTGTAGGTGCCAAATACGTGAAAATGTGATTACAAACCTTTAAAAGCTCAAAAACGAAAAGCCGCCGTTGATTGGACTCTAGATATTTATCTGACATGTTCATTACAGTTTTTTTATCGTCTTGTCACATGATGTTCTCACATGTATTAAAAGGCCAATAAAAAAACTAACTATAAAACATGTCGTAGCACTAGTTTATGACAAACACTTCGGGTTTTACCGAAGCCCCCGTATTAAATATAGATGCTCGCTACTTTACAGTTTTGCTTCGGCATTATTCAATCGCCAAGTCGTAATTTGATCACGTGACCCAATACTTCGCAATTAATTTTTGCGGCACTTTTCGATTATCACAGGTAACCAACAGGCTCGTCATGATTATCAGACAATGATATGTACTCCTTCGAGCTAAGGTTATAAAGTTTAACGATTTTTTACGGTCAGTTATAAGATTTCTGTGCTAAAAGTGACAGCATTACAATGACGATAAAACAGACGCGTAAGAACAATAGACATGGTTTTATTGAATGTGTGAAGGATATTTTTGAAAATATTTCAACGAATGAGGTTGCATGAAAGTGTAAACAGAAACCATCCTCTAACAACTACGTCCCATTTGAGCCGTCTTGAAAAGCGAATCCAAGCTACAGCGGTCTCGTGTGGCTGCGATTAACTGTTTGTTTTTTAGCTTTTAAGAGCTTTTAATCACATTTCCACATATTTTGCACCTACAACACAGCAGAAATATATACTTGAGAACAAACAACTATACAACTTTGAGAAATATATATATACATATAGATTTATGGATAGATATTAACCTCATATTTGTTGTGCAGCCGTTGTGTAGGCACAGGTTTCAGACCAAACATTATATATGAAGTTCTGGATCCATGCAACTGGGCTGTAATCACAAAAAATCTATTGTGTGGTTTTCCATTGCAGGAATAACTAACGATTGTTGGTATACAGCTGCACCAGCTAGTGAAATAGGTAATAGCAGTAGGAGGTTATTCTAAACCCTTGTACTCGAGTATACTGGTATTTAATAGTGCGGGAAATGGTTAACGTCTTACATGTAGTTGCAGCTTTCACTATTAAAATGGCGCAAAGGGTAAACTTGTTTTTTTCAGTTTTTTTTGAGAAATTTTTCTTTGAGGGGACATGAAACTGACAGTCATTTCAGGACTATATGACAATGGATGTTCTACATGTATGTGTGTTGAGACCAGCAGAAAACTAGTAAAAGTAGTTACGCTAAATGTCTACTAAACCACTGAAAAATTAACACACAAGATTAAAGGCATGGTCTTATGCTAAAAATTTACAGTTGAGAAGGGAAAACTTGACATATTGCACACATATGTATTAGAAATGCTCAATTAAATGTATACAAGATTTACCGTAAATATACTACGCTATAAGCAACTAGAAAAGCTCTAACCAATTGCTGGCTAAACCAAAATTCAGTACATCATATTTGACCAAAAGACATATACCTTTGCATGTAACTGAAATGTTGCGCTAATATGAACACTCCTTTGAATCAAACAGTTTCAAACCTTGTTAGTATTTTGAAATATCTTTTTGAAAATCTTGGAGTCGGAGAAGAACATTTTTTGTCTAATGAAAGAGTACTTTACCTAAGCCAGCCATACTCTCAACTCTATGAAAGAAAACGAAGAAACTAACTTATGTTCTATTGTTAAAAGTATTTCTATTGCCTGATGTGTGTAATGTAACCATGATATTGTTTTTAAAGGATGAAACATCCGGAGAGAATTGTGTCTCTTGAAATTCTCCAAGCAAAGATGGATTTGCTAGAGGTATGTCAATGAACTTAACAAGCCATGCCATGTACATAACATCACGAGTAACTGAGTCATGCACCATCCCTAGTAACTGAGTCATGTAATGTACCATCACTAGTAACTCAGTCATGTAATGTACCATCACAAGTAACTGAGTCATGTAATGTACCATCACTAGTAACTGAGTCATGTAATGTACTATCACTAGTAACTGGGTCATTTAATGTACCATCACTAGTAACTGAGTCATGCAATGTACCATGACTAGTAACTGAGTCATGCAATGTACCATCACTAGTAACTCAGTCATGTAATGTACCATCACTAGTAACTGAGTCATGCAATGTACCATCACTAGTAACTGGGTCATGTAATATACCATCACTAGTAACTCAGTCATTTAATGTATGGTCACTATTAACTCAGTCATGTAATGTACCATAACTAGTAACTGAGTCATGCAATGTACCATCACTAGTAACTGGGTCATTTAATGTACCATCACTAGTATTTCAGTCATTTAATGTACCATCACTAGTAACTCAGTCATGTAATGTACCATCACTAAACTGAGTCATGCAATGTACCATCACTAGTAACTGGGTCATGTAATGTACCATCACTAGTAACTAAGTGTGTGCTACCTTACTGTCTGCGCTAACAGAAGGTAAACAATGAATCACAAATAGATGGATGTAACATTTGGAAGTTGTACCAGCTAGATTGTTTAGATTTACACTGGATAAGTTATACTAGCTCGACTGTTTAGATGTAAACTGGTTAAGTTATACCAGCTAGACTGTTTAGATGTACACTAGGTAAGTTATACCAGCTAGACTGTTTAGATGTACACTAGGTAAGTTATACCAGCTAGACTGTTTAGATGTACACTAGGTAAGTTATGCCAGTTAGACTGTTTAGATGTACAATAGGTAAGTTATACCAACTAGACTGTTTAGATGTACATTAGGTAAGTTATACTAGCTGAACTGTATAGATGTATACTATGTAAGTTATACCAGCTAGACTGTTTAGATGTACACTAGGTAAGTTATACCAGCTAGACTGTTTAGATGTACACTAGGTAATTCATACCAGCTAGACTGTTTAGATGTACACTAGGTAATTTATACCAGCTAGACTGTTTAGATGTACACTATGTAAGTTATACCAGTTAGACTGTTTAGATGTATACTAGGTAAGTTGTACCAGCTAGACTGTTTAGATGAAAACTGGTTAAGTTATACCAGCTAGAATGTTTAGATGTACACTAGGTAAGTTATACCAGCTAGACTGTTTAGATGTACACTAGGTAAGTTATACCAACTAGACTGTTTGGATGTTCACTAGGTAATCTATACCAGCTAGACTGTTTAGATGTACACTAGTTAAGTTGTACCAGCTAGACTCTTTAGATGTACACTAGGTAAGTTATACCAGCTAGACTATTTAGATGTACACTAGGTAAGTTATACCAGCTAGACTGTTTAGATGTACACTAGGTAAGTTATACCAGCTAGACTGTTTAGATGTACACTAGTTAAGTTGTACCAGCTAGACTCTTTAGATGTACACTAGGTAAGTTATACCAGCTAGACTATTTAGATGTACACTAGGTAAGTTATACCAGCTAGACTGTTTAGATGTACACTAGGTAAATTATACCAGCTAGACTGTTTAGATGTACACTAGGTAAGTTATACCAGCTAGACTGTTTAGATGTACACTAGTTAAGTTGTACCAGCTAGACTCTTTAGATGTACACTAGGTAAGTTATACCAGCTAGACTATTTAGATGTACACTAGGTAAGTTATACCAGCTAGACTGTTTAGATGTACACTAGGTAAGTTGTACCAGCCAGACTCTTTAGATGTACACTAGGTAAGTTATACCAGCTAGACTGTTTAGATGTACACTAGGTAAATTATACCAGCTAGACTGTTTAGATGTACACTAGGTAAGTTATACCAGCTAGACTGTTTAGATGTACACTAGGTAAGTTATACCAGCTAGACTGTTTAGATGTACACTAGGTGAGTTATACCAGCTAAACTGTTTAGCTGTATACTAGGTAAGTTATACCAGCTAGACTGTTTAGATGTACACTAGGTAAGTTATACCAACTAGACTGTTTAGATGTACACTAGGTAAGTTATACCAGCTAGACTGTTTAGATGTACACTAGGTAAGTTATACCAGCTAGACTGTTTAGATGTACACTAGGTAAATTATACCAGCTAGACTGTTTAGATGTACACTAGGTAAGTTGTACCAGCCAGACTCTTTAGATGTACACTAGGTAAGTTATACCAGCTAGACTGTTTAGATGTACACTAGGTAAATTATACCAGCTAGACTGTTTAGATGTACACTAGGTAAGTTATACCAGCTAGACTGTTTAGATGTACACTAGGTAAGTTATACCAGCTAGACTGTTTAGATGTACACTAGGTAAGTTATACCAGCTAAACTGTTTAGCTGTATACTAGGTAAGTTATACCAGCTAGACTGTTTAGATGTACACTAGGTAAGTTACACCAACTAGACTGTTTAGATGTACACTAGGTAAGTTATACCAGCCAGACTGTTTAGATGTACACTAGGTAAGCTGTACCAGCTAGACTGTTTAGATGTACACTAGGTAAGTTATACCAGCTAGACTGTTTAGATGTACACTAGGTAAATTATACCAGCTAGACTGTTTAGATGTACACTAGGTAAGTTATACCAGCTAGACTGTTTAGATGTACACTAGGTAAGTTATACCAGCTAGACTGTTTAGATGTACACTAGGTAAGTTATACCAGCTAGACTGTTTAGATGTACACTAGGTAAGTTATACCAGCTAAACTGTTTAGCTGTATACTAGGTAAGTTATACCAGCTAGACTGTTTAGATGTACACTAGGTAAGTTACACCAACTAGACTGTTTAGATGTACACTAGGTAAGTTGTACCAGTTAGACTGTTTAGATGTACACTAGGTAAGTTATACCAGCTAGACTGTTTAAATGTACACTAGGTAAGTTATACCAGCCAGACTGTTTAGATATACACTAGGTAAGATATACCAGCTAGACTGTTTAGATGTACACTAGGTAAGTTATACCAGCTAGACTGTTTAAATGTACACTAGGTAAGTTATACCAGCCAGACTGTTTAGATATACACTAGGTAAGTTATACCGGCTAGACTGTTTAGATGTACACTAGGTAAGTTATACCAGCTAGACTGTTTAGATGTACACTATGTAAGTTACACCAACTAGACTGTTTAGATGTACACTAGGTAAGTTGTACCAGCTAGACTGTTTAGATGTACACTAGGTAAGTTATACCAGCTAGACTGTTTAAATGTACACTAGGTAAGTTATACCAGCCAGACTGTTTAGATATACACTAGGTAAGTTATACCAGCTAGACTGTTTAAATGTACACTAGGTAAGTTATACCAGCCAGACTGTTTAGATATACACTAGGTAAGTTATACCAGCTAGACTGTTTAGATGTACACTAGGTAAGTTATACCAGCTAGACTGTTTAGATGTACACTAGGTAAGTTATACCAGCTAGACTGTTTAGATGTACACTAGGTAAGTTATACCAGCTAGACTGTTTAGATGTACTTTAGGTAAATTATACCAGCTACACTGTTTAGATGTACACTAGGTAAATTATACCAGCTAGACTGTTTAGATGTACACTAGGTAAGTTATACCAGCTAGACTGTTTAAATGTACACTAGGTAAGTTATACCAGCCAGACTGTTTAGATATACACTAGGTAAGTTATACCAGCTAGACTGTTTAAATGTACACTAGGTAAGTTATACCAGCCAGACTGTTTAGATATACACTAGGTAAGTTATACCAGCTAGACTGTTTAGATGTACACTAGGTAAGTTATACCAGCTAGACTGTTTAGATGTACACTAGGTAAATTATACCAGCTAGACTGTTTAGATATACACTAGGTAAGTTATACCAGCTAGACTGTTTAGATGTACACTAGGTAAGTTATACCAGCTAGACTGTTTAGATGTACACTAGGTAAGTTATGCCAGCTAGACTGCTTAGATGTACACTAGGTAAGTTATACCAGCCAGACTGTTTAGATGTACTTTAGGTAAGTTATACCAGCTAGACTGTTTAGATGTAAACTAAGTAAATTATACCATCTAGACTGTTTAGATGTTAAAGCCATGCCATGTACATAACATCACGAGTAACTGAGTCATGCACCATCCCTAGTAACTGAGTCATGTAATGTACCATCACTAGTAACTGAGTCATGTAATGTACCATCACAAGTAACTGAGTCATGTAATGTACCATCACTAGTAACTGAGTCATGTAATGTACTATCACTAGTAACTGGGTCATTTAATGTACCATCACTAGTAACTGAGTCATGCAATGTACCATGACTAGTAACTGAGTCATGCAATGTACCATCACTAGTAACTCAGTCATGTAATGTACCATCACTAGTAACTGAGTCATGCAATGTACCATCACTAGTAACTGGGTCATGTAATATACCATCACTAGTAACTCAGTCATTTAATGTATGGTCACTATTAACTCAGTCATGTAATGTACCATAACTAGTAACTGAGTCATGCAATGTACCATCACTAGTAACTGGGTCATTTAATGTACCATCACTAGTATTTCAGTCATTTAATGTACCATCACTAGTAACTCAGTCATGTAATGTACCATCACTAAACTGAGTCATGCAATGTACCATCACTAGTAACTGGGTCATGTAATGTACCATCACTAGTAACTAAGTGTGTGCTACCTTACTGTCTGCGCTCACAGAAGGTAAACAATGAATCACAAATAGATGGATGTAACATTTGGAAGTTGTACCAGCTAGATTGTTTAGATTTACACTGGATAAGTTATACGAGCTCGACTGTTTAGATGTAAACTGGTTAAGTTATACCAGCTAGACTGTTTAGATGTACACTAGGTAAGTTATACCAGCTAGACTGTTTAGATGTACACTGTGTAAGTTATACCAGCTAGACTGTTTAGATGTACACTAGGTAAGTTATGCCAGTTAGACTGTTTAGATGTACAATAGGTAAGTTATACCAACTAGACTGTTTAGATGTACATTAGGTAAGTTATACTAGCTGAACTGTATAGATGTATACTATGTAAGTTATACCAGCTAGACTGTTTAGATGTACACTAGGTAAGTTATACCAGCTAGACTGTTTAGATGTACACTAGGTAATTCATACCAGCTAGACTGTTTAGATGTACACTAGGTAATTTATACCAGCTAGACTGTTTAGATGTACACTATGTAAGTTATACCAGTTGGACTGTTTAGATGTATACTAGGTAAGTTGTACCAGCTAGACTGTTTAGATGAAAACTGGTTAAGTTATACCAGCTAGAATGTTTAGATGTACACTAGGTAAGTTATACCAGCTAGACTGTTTAGATGTACACTAGGTAAGTTATACCAGCTAGACTGTTTGGATGTTCACTAGGTAATCTATACCAGCTAGACTGTTTAGATGTACACTAGTTAAGTTGTACCAGCTAGACTCTTTAGATGTACACTAGGTAAGTTATACCAGCTAGACTATTTAGATGTACACTAGGTAAGTTATACCAGCTAGACTGTTTAGATGTACACTAGGTAAGTTATACCAGCTAGACTGTTTAGATGTACACTAGTTAAGTTGTACCAGCTAGACTCTTTAGATGTACACTAGGTAAGTTATACCAGCTAGACTATTTAGATGTACACTAGGTAAGTTATACCAGCTAGACTGTTTAGATGTACACTAGGTAAATTATACCAGCTAGACTGTTTAGATGTACACTAGGTAAGTTATACCAGCTAGACTGTTTAGATGTACACTAGTTAAGTTGTACCAGCTAGACTCTTTAGATGTACACTAGGTAAGTTATACCAGCTAGACTATTTAGATGTAAACTAGGTAAGTTATACCAGCTAGACTGTTTAGATGTACACTAGGTAAGTTGTACCAGCCAGACTCTTTAGATGTACACTAGGTAAGTTATACCAGCTAGACTGTTTAGATGTACACTAGGTAAATTATACCAGCTAGACTGTTTAGATGTACACTAGGTAAGTTATACCAGCTAGACTGTTTAGATGTACACTAGGTAAATTATACCAGCTAGACTGTTTAGATGTACACTAGGTAAGTTATACCAGCTAGACTGTTTAGATGTACACTAGGTAAGTTATACCAGCTAGACTGTTTAGATGTACACTAGGTAAGTTATACCAGCTAGACTGTTTAGATGTACTTTAGGTAAATTATACCAGCTAGACTGTTTAGATGTACACTAGGTAAATTATACCAGCTAGACTGTTTAGATGTACACTAGGTAAGTTATACCAGCTAGACTGTTTAAATGTACACTAGGTAAGTTATACCAGCCAGACTGTTTAGATATACACTAGGTAAGTTATACCAGCTAGACTGTTTAAATGTACACTAGGTAAGTTATACCAGCCAGACTGTTTAGATATACACTAGGTAAGTTATACCAGCTAGACTGTTTAGATGTACACTAGGTAAGTTATACCAGCTAGACTGTTTAGATGTACACTAGGTAAATTATACCAGCTAGACTGTTTAGATATACACTAGGTAAGTTATACCAGCTAGACTGTTTAGATGTACACTAGGTAAGTTATACCAGCTAGACTGTTTAGATGTACACTAGGTAAGTTATACCAGCTAAACTGTTTAGCTGTATACTAGGTAAGTTATACCAGCTAGACTGTTTAGATGTACACTAGGTAAGTTACACCAACTAGACTGTTTAGATGTACACTAGGTAAGTTATACCAGCCAGACTGTTTAGATGTACACTAGGTAAGCTGTACCAGCTAGACTGTTTAGATGTACACTAGGTAAGTTATACCAGCTAGACTGTTTAGATGTACACTAGGTAAATTATACCAGCTAGACTGTTTAGATGTACACTAGGTAAGTTATACCAGCTAGACTGTTTAGATGTACACTAGGTAAGTTATACCAGCTAGACTGTTTAGATGTACACTAGGTAAGTTATACCAGCTAGACAGTTTAGATGTACACTAGGTAAGTTATACCAGCTAAACTGTTTAGCTGTATACTAGGTAAGTTATACCAGCTAGACTGTTTAGATGTACACTAGGTAAGTTATACCAGCTAGACTGTTTAAATGTACACTAGGTAAGTTATACCAGCCAGACTGTTTAGATATACACTAGGTAAGTTATACCAGCTAGACTGTTTAAATGTACACTAGGTAAGTTATACCAGCCAGACTGTTTAGATATACACTAGGTAAGTTATACCAGCTAGACTGTTTAGATGTACACTAGGTAAGTTATACCAGCTAGACTGTTTAGATGTACACTAGGTAAATTATACCAGCTAGACTGTTTAGATATACACTAGGTAAGTTATACCAGCTAGACTGTTTAGATGTACACTAGGTAAGTTATACCAGCTAGACTGTTTAGATGTACACTAGGTAAGTTATACCAGCTAGACTGTTTAGATGTACACTAGGTAAGTTATACCAGCTAGACTGTTTAGATGTACACTAGGTAAGTTATACCAGTCAGACTGTTTAGATGTACACTAGGTAAGTTATACCAGCTAGACTGTTTAGATGTACACTAGGTAAGTTCTACCAGCTAGACTGTTTAGATGTACTCTAGGTAAGTTATACCAGCTAGACTGTTTAGATGTACACTAGGTAAGTTATACCAGCTAGACTGTTTAGATGTACACTAGGTAAGTTATACCAGCTAGACTGTTTAGATGTACACTAGGTAAGTTATACCAGCTAGACTGTTTAGATGTACACTAGGTAAGTTATACCAGCTAAACTGTTTAGCTGTATACTAGGTAAGTTATACCAGCTAGACTGTTTAGATGTACACTAGGTAAGTTATACCAGCTAGACTGTTTAAATGTACACTAGGTAAGTTATACCAGCCAGACTGTTTAGATATACACTAGGTAAGTTATACCAGCTAGACTGTTTAAATGTACACTAGGTAAGTTATACCAGCCAGACTGTTTAGATATACACTAGGTAAGTTATACCAGCTAGACTGTTTAGATGTACACTAGGTAAGTTATACCAGCTAGACTGTTTAGATGTACACTAGGTAAATTATACCAGCTAGACTGTTTAGATATACACTAGGTAAGTTATACCAGCTAGACTGTTTAGATGTACACTAGGTAAGTTATACCAGCTAGACTGTTTAGATGTACACTAGGTAAGTTATACCAGCTAGACTGTTTAGATGTACACTAGGTAAGTTATACCAGCTAGACTGTTTAGATGTACACTAGGTAAGTTATACCAGCTAGACTGTTTAGATGTACACTGTGTAAGTTATACCAGCTAGACTGTTTAGATGTACACTAGGTAAGTTATGCCAGTTAGACTGTTTAGATGTACAATAGGTAAGTTATACCAACTAGACTGTTTAGATGTACATTAGGTAAGTTATACTAGCTGAACTGTATAGATGTATACTATGTAAGTTATACCAGCTAGACTGTTTAGATGTACACTAGGTAAGTTATACCAGCTAGACTGTTTAGATGTACACTAGGTAATTCATACCAGCTAGACTGTTTAGATGTACACTAGGTAATTTATACCAGCTAGACTGTTTAGATGTACACTATGTAAGTTATACCAGTTGGACTGTTTAGATGTATACTAGGTAAGTTGTACCAGCTAGACTGTTTAGATGAAAACTGGTTAAGTTATACCAGCTAGAATGTTTAGATGTACACTAGGTAAGTTATACCAGCTAGACTGTTTAGATGTACACTAGGTAAGTTATACCAGCTAGACTGTTTGGATGTTCACTAGGTAATCTATACCAGCTAGACTGTTTAGATGTACACTAGTTAAGTTGTACCAGCTAGACTCTTTAGATGTACACTAGGTAAGTTATACCAGCTAGACTATTTAGATGTACACTAGGTAAGTTATACCAGCTAGACTGTTTAGATGTACACTAGGTAAGTTATACCAGCTAGACTGTTTAGATGTACACTAGTTAAGTTGTACCAGCTAGACTCTTTAGATGTACACTAGGTAAGTTATACCAGCTAGACTATTTAGATGTACACTAGGTAAGTTATACCAGCTAGACTGTTTAGATGTACACTAGGTAAATTATACCAGCTAGACTGTTTAGATGTACACTAGGTAAGTTATACCAGCTAGACTGTTTAGATGTACACTAGTTAAGTTGTACCAGCTAGACTCTTTAGATGTACACTAGGTAAGTTATACCAGCTAGACTATTTAGATGTAAACTAGGTAAGTTATACCAGCTAGACTGTTTAGATGTACACTAGGTAAGTTGTACCAGCCAGACTCTTTAGATGTACACTAGGTAAGTTATACCAGCTAGACTGTTTAGATGTACACTAGGTAAATTATACCAGCTAGACTGTTTAGATGTACACTAGGTAAGTTATACCAGCTAGACTGTTTAGATGTACACTAGGTAAATTATACCAGCTAGACTGTTTAGATGTACACTAGGTAAGTTATACCAGCTAGACTGTTTAGATGTACACTAGGTAAGTTATACCAGCTAGACTGTTTAGATGTACACTAGGTAAGTTATACCAGCTAGACTGTTTAGATGTACTTTAGGTAAATTATACCAGCTAGACTGTTTAGATGTACACTAGGTAAATTATACCAGCTAGACTGTTTAGATGTACACTAGGTAAGTTATACCAGCTAGACTGTTTAAATGTACACTAGGTAAGTTATACCAGCCAGACTGTTTAGATATACACTAGGTAAGTTATACCAGCTAGACTGTTTAAATGTACACTAGGTAAGTTATACCAGCCAGACTGTTTAGATATACACTAGGTAAGTTATACCAGCTAGACTGTTTAGATGTACACTAGGTAAGTTATACCAGCTAGACTGTTTAGATGTACACTAGGTAAATTATACCAGCTAGACTGTTTAGATATACACTAGGTAAGTTATACCAGCTAGACTGTTTAGATGTACACTAGGTAAGTTATACCAGCTAGACTGTTTAGATGTACACTAGGTAAGTTATACCAGCTAAACTGTTTAGCTGTATACTAGGTAAGTTATACCAGCTAGACTGTTTAGATGTACACTAGGTAAGTTACACCAACTAGACTGTTTAGATGTACACTAGGTAAGTTATACCAGCCAGACTGTTTAGATGTACACTAGGTAAGCTGTACCAGCTAGACTGTTTAGATGTACACTAGGTAAGTTATACCAGCTAGACTGTTTAGATGTACACTAGGTAAATTATACCAGCTAGACTGTTTAGATGTACACTAGGTAAGTTATACCAGCTAGACTGTTTAGATGTACACTAGGTAAGTTATACCAGCTAGACTGTTTAGATGTACACTAGGTAAGTTATACCAGCTAGACAGTTTAGATGTACACTAGGTAAGTTATACCAGCTAAACTGTTTAGCTGTATACTAGGTAAGTTATACCAGCTAGACTGTTTAGATGTACACTAGGTAAGTTATACCAGCTAGACTGTTTAAATGTACACTAGGTAAGTTATACCAGCCAGACTGTTTAGATATACACTAGGTAAGTTATACCAGCTAGACTGTTTAAATGTACACTAGGTAAGTTATACCAGCCAGACTGTTTAGATATACACTAGGTAAGTTATACCAGCTAGACTGTTTAGATGTACACTAGGTAAGTTATACCAGCTAGACTGTTTAGATGTACACTAGGTAAATTATACCAGCTAGACTGTTTAGATATACACTAGGTAAGTTATACCAGCTAGACTGTTTAGATGTACACTAGGTAAGTTATACCAGCTAGACTGTTTAGATGTACACTAGGTAAGTTATACCAGCTAGACTGTTTAGATGTACACTAGGTAAGTTATACCAGCTAGACTGTTTAGATGTACACTAGGTAAGTTATACCAGTCAGACTGTTTAGATGTACACTAGGTAAGTTATACCAGCTAGACTGTTTAGATGTACACTAGGTAAGTTCTACCAGCTAGACTGTTTAGATGTACTCTAGGTAAGTTATACCAGCTAGACTGTTTAGATGTACACTAGGTAAGTTATACCAGCTAGACTGTTTAGATGTACACTAGGTAAGTTATACCAGCTAGACTGTTTAGATGTACACTAGGTAAGTTATACCAGCTAGACTGTTTAGATGTACACTAGGTAAGTTATACCAGCTAAACTGTTTAGCTGTATACTAGGTAAGTTATACCAGCTAGACTGTTTAGATGTACACTAGGTAAGTTATACCAGCTAGACTGTTTAAATGTACACTAGGTAAGTTATACCAGCCAGACTGTTTAGATATACACTAGGTAAGTTATACCAGCTAGACTGTTTAAATGTACACTAGGTAAGTTATACCAGCCAGACTGTTTAGATATACACTAGGTAAGTTATACCAGCTAGACTGTTTAGATGTACACTAGGTAAGTTATACCAGCTAGACTGTTTAGATGTACACTAGGTAAATTATACCAGCTAGACTGTTTAGATATACACTAGGTAAGTTATACCAGCTAGACTGTTTAGATGTACACTAGGTAAGTTATACCAGCTAGACTGTTTAGATGTACACTAGGTAAGTTATACCAGCTAGACTGTTTAGATGTACACTAGGTAAGTTATACCAGCTAGACTGTTTAGATGTACACTAGGTAAGTTATACCAGTCAGACTGTTTAGATGTACACTAGGTAAGTTATACCAGCTAGACTGTTTAGATGTACACTAGGTAAGTTCTACCAGCTAGACTGTTTAGATGTACACTAGGTAAGTTATACCAGCCAGACTGTTTAGATGTTAACATTCAGTCTAGTAGCCATTCATGAGATTTTGGCTAATCTTTCAAAGGTTCCTGAGCTCTTGCATCATGACCACCAGGTCAGCATAATTAGAGGGTTTATTGTCTCTGTGCAGGTCAGCAAAATGAGAGTCTCTTTAGACTACTGTGCTGACAAGTTGCCTAAAGTAAGACACTCTGTAAAAGCTTGTGGGAAGATGACTCCAAACACAAAGGGCAATACTGACCTGTAAGTTCTTCTCATCCGGTGCCATCCTTAATTTCCTATTGAATTTTTACTTGGTATAAAAAGGAAACATTTACACCAAATACAACTTTTATATTATTACAAAAATGCAAACTGTGTTAACTAAAGTTTGATAGACTCAACACCAGAAGACTCTGATGGAAAAATAACCAAATGCTTTAACGTTTTCCCTTATCATATGGAGGCTGTTAATATTGAAGCAGTTTATCACTGTGATCATCAAGTAGTGATCATGTTCTTGTTGACTATAAATCTATTTGTCATGAGTTTAGATAGCTTTACATATCGGTATATGATAGCGTATGATATCTGAATTACACAGGGATGGCGTGACTGTACCATGTGGAAAGCCTAAGAAGACAGATACATTCAACTCATCAGGTTATACGCTCTACAACAATGTGTACATAGTCTATAACACCAACCAGATCAAGATGAAATATCTTCTCAAGGTCAAGTTCAACTTCCGCCACTAACTCCTTCCATAGCAATGCCAACTAGGCTCGATTTCTTTAGTTCTTTCTTGCCAGTTTTCTTTGTATTGTCTCGTTGTTATGATTTTAGGTTTGGTTATTATATAGATTTGTAGTTTTTAACTTTTTAGATTATTTCTGTTGGCACTATTGCACATTGTTCTATTCTTTACTGTGTAAATGAGGATAACAGTTGGCAAGTTACTGTTGCTACTTGCCGTTAGTTGCCACTTTCTGTTAGTTGCCACTTCAGTTAGTTGCTCACAGTAAATGCTATCAAAAGTTTTTTCAAACAGCCAATCAAAACTTGCAAGGAACACTTTGCTAGGTTTTCTTATTATGTTGTATCAAATGCATGTGTTTGTGGACTCGATACACGGGGCTGGTTCATTGCTGCCATGAATAGTGGTTAGTTTAACATGACCTTGACCTGCAGTCTTCCTTGTTAATGGTCACACCATCAGCTCTCTACCAGATATGAATTGGTTCGATGCCAAAAAGTCAAATTACCTGCTAGTGAAAATGTTTCTTGAGTTCATAACCGGTTTTTTAGTAACACAACTGATGATCCTTACTCCATCTTTACTTCCTCATGCAAGATGTGCCTAAGAATATTCATCATCAGAATCATCAGAATTTCACTCTTTTTTGAAGTCACTGAGGTTTAAATTTGATCATTTCACCTGTAGAAATCTTTATAGATGGTTAACAACCTGATCTGAAGACTTTAATATGTTTTGATGAATGATGAGAACAACCTTCAGGAGCAGCAAATTGCGTAATACCAGCCATTGTTACGGCATTTCAAAGTGCGTTTTCTAACTACAAAACTCTTTGGTTTTTTCCTTGAAACTTTGCAAACAACGCCATCAAATAAGTAATAACTGTATCCGTCTAACATGTTTACATAAATTAGTTCCTGGATAGACTTGTTTAACTTGGTCTGATACTTGAACTTATATGAAAAATGGTATAGCAAACATTCTGAGACCCACGCGTGAATGCTGCTTTGTCCAAAAGAGATTGAAAAATATAGGTGACATTAGCAGTGCTTTGTTTATATAAAAGTTAATTTTATTTTTCCAAAATTCTCGCCAGCTAGTGAGGAAATGAAGCATCACATTTTATTTGAACGTCATGACTATTATAATGCCACTTGAGTGGAAGGTTTGGAAAAATACAGCACCATAGGGCTCAAATAGAGGTTTCATATTATATTCCAAATATTTTCAGCCTTCCTTTGAATAGAACTTTTGTTGCTCCTCAGGGAAGATAGGATATTCAGTATCATAAAATAGGCTTAGGTCAAGGCATCGCCGTCGGGTTCTAATGAACCATTCGCTACAGCAGAAAAAGTTGTTGATCAGTCATTTTCCTTCGTTCCAGCTAGTCAATTATTCTCAAACATGGGAGATTTTGCTACAAACCTTCGTTCTTTTAACCAAAGTAAATCAAATCATGCAGAGAACCCTCAGTCATCATATTATATTATATTGTATAAAATACCTGTCTGTTTATACTTGGTACAAGTGGCTGGCTCAACAGCACCCGGACTAGTTGTTAGTTTAACATGATCTTGATATCCAGTTTTCTTTGAGAAAGACGACCAATCGTCTTTCCATCAATGTCTTGCAGAGCATGTCTAGACTGCAAAACCTGTTACCATATAGATTCCACTGGGCAGTCAAGTTTCAAAGAATTTTTGCTCGCCGAACAAAATTAGCTGTTTTCTGTCAAGTTTTTTGTGCTAAATACAATTATCCGCATAGAAAATCGAATAGATTTTGGTTAACGAGCTAAAGGAGGTTGTCCGATCCTTGACCCTCTGTTCACAGATATCGCAACTCTAAACCTGCTGCTGACTTTAAAGGAAAAATTCCATTTCCCTGACAAGTGGAAAATACCAAGGAGACACAACTGTTCTGCTGGTGCAAGGTGGTAAACTCTTGGAAATAACAAGCCAAATTGGTGTAATTCAGGAAATTGCTGACTTACTCACATACCCTAGGACACTTATGTATTCGCGTCATCTAACTTTCGCATTTTTGCGGTGTCGTCCTCTCGCGAAAATTTGATGAGCGACACTAAACTATTATAACGAAAGAGCGAAAACGCGAAATTAAATAGCTTAGTTCATTGATATCCACAATAAAATCTTCATATTAGAAATACAGGCAATTTTTGTCTGTGATTGGGCTCAATGAGAACCTTTTGGTAAACTCATTATAGCTAATAAACCGACTGAGGAGCATGGCAAAGCAAATTAAGATCATATCAGTTTAGTCACCAAGTTTGTAACTGATGAGGATGAAAGTCTGGTAGGTGAAGTCATAAAATTGAAAAATAATTATTGTAGTGATGAATTTTATTACGAACCAAAAAAATATCAACCCTCACCAGGTCCAACCACATTATACGGTTTTGGTTGTAAACAGACTCATTAAAGACAGTGCTGCTACTTTAATTATCTGTATAATCACGAAACTCTAAATATTGATTGGCTATACTGTCATCAACAACTAATTACCTGTTTTATGACTTGTGCGCGGTCTAATCTAATCTAATTTAAAATTTTCCCACTACACTCTTCTAGAAAGATAGAAACTCCTTCTAGAAAATAGAAAAGATGGGTACTCTTTTATTACAAAAATTCTTTACTAAAAACCTTTAAGGTCTCGAGTTGTTCTCGGCCAAAAAGAATTAAAAAACGCATTTGTCCGGATTGTTGGCACAAACAGACCTGCTTTCTGTTGAGTGTTGTGGTGCTTGATAGTATTTTTAAAATCAGGGACCGTAAAGCTCCTTTCCACTGCTTATAAAAAAATTCACACCTAATATCTTTCCGCCGTTTAGCTAAACTCTCGATCCCTGTATTTGCTCTTATTTTTGTAAAACTGACTTGCCCCTTTAGTTTAAAAATGAACCTTAAAGCGGTGTTCTGTATTTTCTCAAATATTTTGATATCTTTTTTCATAAACGCGTCCCATACCGTGCAACCGTACTCTAACAGTAAAAATAAGCAATCTGCCGAGTTTTTGTGTCAGCATGCTTTAAAACTCTACTTAGCATATGTAATGTTCTATTAGCTTTGCTTATTATTTTTACATAGTGAATTTCCCATTTCAGGTTATTTTGCAACTCAATGCCAAGATATGGATGTGAATCAACATTGTCTAAACGTTGGTCACATAAAAAATAACTTGCTGTTAAATTCGACTCTCCAACTGAAAAAACAGCACATTTAGAAACATTAAAAGTCAATTGCCACTCATTAGAATACTTTTGGAGTACCCTAAGGTCTTGTTGCAATACCGCTTTGTTGACGCGGGAATTAAATAAAAGAGTATCGTCAGCAAACAGTCGGCATTCTGACACCATAAGGTCTGGCAAGTCATTAACGTACAATAAAAAAGAAGGGGTCCCATAACTGACCCTTGTGGCACTCCTGAGTTAATTGGACAAAATGGAGAGTTGGCATCTTCCACGGAAACAAATTGCCTTCGGTTCGATAATAAATCCTCTATCCAAAAAATAAGATTTTCATTTATACCGTAATAGTTGAGTTTGAGTGAACGTTTACGATGATTCACAGTATCAAATGCCTAAGAAAAATCTAATATGATTACATATGTAATAATTCTATTATCCAGATCAGAAGCAAGATTGTTAATTGTATAAACAAGCTGGGAATCACAAGATCTTCCACTTCTAAATCCATGCTGACTATCGTGCAAAATGGTATATGTGTTTAGATGATCATGAATTTTAGAAGATACAATATGTTCGAGAAGTTTACAAGTAATGCAAGTCAAAGACACTGGTCTGTAGTTAGTGGGTAATTCTTTACTTCCTTTTTTATAAATAGGTATGACCCTAGCAACTTTCCAGATTGATGGTATTGTGTAACTGTCTAACGAGTATTGAAAAATCTCCGTAAGACATAGAGCTATAATGCGAGAAAACAGTTTTAAGACTTTACTAGACAAATAATCAGGTCCCCCAGTTTTACTTTCCTCTAGATTTTGCAACAGGTCAAATACTCCTTCTCTAGAAATTATCAAGTCAGTTTTATCTTTAGGTATATCCACTGATTTCATTTCAGGTGATTGGCCACCATCTTTGACAAAGACAGACTCAAAAAAGGAACCCAGAAACATAGCTTTCTCAGCTGGTGTTTGAGCCAACTTATCATCATATTTAAGATCTGGAATGATGTTGCTTGCATTGCTTCTACTCTCTTTTAGGTAGTTGAAAAAAGGTTTACTATTGCCAGTGAGTAGTGGTTTGTATAGTCGTGTATGTAAATATGATCTCTTAGCTTGTTGCACTAACTTTTTATTGGATTTTTTCATACTTTTGTATTTTTTTATAGCATAGTATGTATTTTCACGTTTCATTTTTCTGTGAAGCATTTTTTGCTTACTCATATTTGTTTTGATATTTGCAGTCATCCATTTTGGATCATTTTGCTGTGTTTCCAATTTTTTGGTAGGTGTACATTTGTTTCTCAGCTCGTTGATACCGTTAATAAACAGGTCGTAGATATTACTTATGCGGTGGTTAATGAACTCACAGAAAAATGTTCATTTTTCGATTAGAAAATATCAAACAAAAGCTTGAAATTGCTTCGTTGTTTTAGGCTGATTTTATAGATAGATCTTCGGACAACACAGTCAATTTCATAAAACTCTTAAAGACAGTGGGTCATGTGGTCAACGAATAATAAAATCAGAGTACCACGCAATTGCTGAGAAAGTCCAAAATAGCGTTTATGGCAGTGGCCCCTAGAAAACGCATAAATGCGTTTATGGCAGCGAAAGGGTAATACAGTTTTAGTTGTTATCTGTCTATTTTCTTCTTCTTGAGATTCGAGTGTGAAATTCACAGCGGGAGGGACAGACGTCATTGATAGTCTAAGAAACAAATGGCAGCAAGTGATCAAACTGAATTATCGATCTCACCCACACATTTCAACCTGCGGTTTACAAATACGAACTAATCCCAAATTGAATTTTTTTCTTATTAGCAAACTGGACCTGAGGGATATAATCTGTTTTTTCAACTGCATTTGATTTCACATCACTATATTTTCGCACTCATCAGAGCCGCGAAATTGAGTTGCAGCGAAATTTTACTCTGTGTGCTTGCTACTCATGAAACTAAATACTAGCGAAATAAAAGTGTCCTAGGGTATTGAGGATGATACTTCCCACTGCATTGTGATGCTGATGCAATTTACAGTATTGCCAACATAGTGACTTGTCAAAGATGAAGCTCGCTTGAGCAATGTGAACGCTGGTGCAATTTAGGATAATTTCCTGTTATTATCTAAAAATTGCTGGTATTTTCAAATCACAGCAAACTAATGTAATGATGGTAGATCGTTGATGACAAACCTTACTAACCTGACAGGATTATCTAGCTAAGCTCAGAGATCCTTAAATGGTTTTTTTTGGTATTGCAGAAGCTTTTCACAGCTAGCTACTTTCTCTAACCTTCCATGACCATATAAATTTCTTTTTTCAAAAATTCACAGCTAATATAATTTCATTGTTTACTGCTACAGCCAGTATAACTCAATTACTGTATAGCTGTATCAATAAAATTGTATATCGAATTGTAGGGAAGCTCTTCACACGAGTGTCTCTAGGGATGTGGTAAGATGCTTATTTCTGCATATTCTCATGTCTATGCTACTATCACTAACTCCTTTTGGAACACGTTAGTTAGGTTCTTGGTGTTCCCTATTTTGTCACATACCGACTTACCTTCTCATACTTTTGAGGAGAAACAGAACTTGCGGGCCACCTTTTGCATTGGAAATACCAAGAACTTTTTACTATAGAAATACCAATAACTTTCTACTATAGAAATACCAAGAGCCTTTTACTATGGAAATATCGATAGCGTTTCATTATAGAAATACAAAGAGCTTTGATGTGGAATTACCAAAAGCCTTTACTATGGAAATACCGATAGCATTTCATTATAGAAATCCAAAGAACTTTGATGTGGAATTACCAAAAGCCTTTTACTATGGAAATATCGATAGCGTTTCATTATAGAAGTCCAAAGAACATTGATGTGGAATTACCAAAAGCCTTTTGCTATGGAAATACCGATAGCGTTTCATTATAGAAATCCAAAGAACTTTGATGTGGAATTACCAAAAGCTTTTTACTATGGAAATACCGATAGCATTTCATTATGTAAATTTATGCTTAAACTTGTTGTATATATGCTATTTAGTTTAGATTTTTAGCAACTCAACAGTCAGAGATTCTATCAAGTATTAAGATTTGTCCTTTACTTAATAAGAGTCGACGTGTTTTAGTCTTAAAGATTGACTTGCGACAAAATTCATATAACAGTTATTTTGTATCAAAAGGTTCACTATGTCTTACTCTGCTGTTTGGTAGGTGCAAAAAAGGTGAAAATGTAATTGTAAGCTCTTAAAAGCTACAAAGCGAACAGTTAATCGCAGCCATCGCAAAAGCGTCGTAGTTTAGAATACCTTTATTTCAATGATGTAATCATTTCAGTGTGGTAATTTTTTGATGCACTTGCTGTTATCACCTGAATTGGAAGGCCAATAAAAAGCTCAATAGAAATCTTTTTGTAGCATTAGTTTATCCCAAACACTTGGGGTTTTACCGAAAATCCCTTATCAAATATAGATGCTCGCTACTTTACAGTTTCGTTTCAGCTTGGTATAATCATCTAGTCGTAATCTGATCATATGCCACATACTTCCTGCTAAATAGCGAGAACGATTTCTGCAGCATTTTTCGACTATCCCCCATGACCAACAGGCTCGTCATGTTTATCAAAGGATGATATGCATTCCTTTGAACTAAAGTTAATAAATTAAACTAGTTTTTACGGTAGGCTTTGAGATATCAGTGATCAAAATAACAGCATTACAATGACGATGAAATAGACGCGTAAGGACAATAGACATGGTTTTATTGAATGTGTGAAGTATAATTGCGAAAATACTTAGACTTATGAGATTGCGTCAAAGTGTAAAAGGAAGCGCATCGTGTTCAACTAAGTTCGACTGGAGCTGTTTTAGGAAGAGATTCCAACCTACGGCAACAACCTACGTTTTCGTGATGGCTGCGATTAACTGTTCGTTTTTGGACTTTTAAGACCTTGTAATCACATTTCCACATATTTTGCACTTAAAGCACAGCAGAGTAAAACATGGTAAACCTTTTGATACCAAATAACTGTAATGTAAATATTGTTGCAAGCCAACCTTTAACAAAAAATATTTGTTCTCTCGGTTTGTAACAGGTGTTTATTCACATTGCAAGATTTTTAATATTAGACTAGCTGTGTGTCCGACACTTCTCGGGTGATAAAATAATTACCCAATGAATTTGAGTAACTCACGATGGTAACTTAAGCTAGTCTAAATAGTTACTATAACAACAGCCATGTCTGAAGCCAGCTTAATAATCATTAGCTAACATGTAATGAATGAACTCTAGTAATACAGGCACTAGTAACTATTAGTATTTTAGCAAGATTTTCAAGAGTGCCTATTTTAACTGATGTAAGGAATATGACCACAATTATGCTATTGTATAGCAAGTTAGCCGCTCGGTCTAATAGTTTCAAATCCAGTCCGAAGCAGATTTTTCATTCAAAAATCTATCACTATGGCTGGACGAATGACAGACCAACAACAGACACTGAAATTTAAATCTATAGGTTACTGATAATTTTTAGTTTGTTGTTATATTCCCTTATATGGTGAGCTAACAAGGAAGAGATCCAATCAAAAGTTTGCCAACTGCTGTTTTTGTGACAAATTGTGCTTCACACTTTATTCAAGAAATGAGAAGCAAATTTTCAATTGCGCCTCTCAGGTATGGTCGCCATATAAAAAACCCTAATAGATATGCTAGAAACTATCTAGAAGCATGCTATTAGATGGGTTTTTACTCTTCAGATTAGAGCAATCAAAAAGTGTCACTAGCTGTATGCAAGAGAATGCCATAGATTTGTTTTGGAATTTTTTTGACAATTTTGAAATTGATATGTTAGGATTAAATTAAAAAGAGCTTCCATCTGCAAGCACTATTGTTACTCTGCTGCATCAATGTGACACCATTGAATACTTGAATTGTTTACACGTATTGCCAGCTGATTAGGTGACTCTTTGGTAGAGAGCAAGTGCCAACTTGCTATATATAAAATAGTCTAAGAATAATAAATACTTTGTGAAAAACACTGGGGATTCATACATTGAGAATATTTTAAAATGTCAATCTCAAAAGTAATTTTGTTATTGGAGCTTGAAGAAAATAGCAACAAAATGCTTAAACTACAATAAAAATGCTGTGAAAAAATTAGTGTAGTCAATGGAAGAGTATTCAGTTATTTTTATTAAAGTAAAGATAACTCCCACACTGGGTGTAACTCATACATGACTAGGAGTGTGATTCAGAATAGTATAATTACTTCCTTTGTTGTTAGCTGGTAGAGCTGAAGAGGAAGCCAGCATTGTTGTTGTCGTGTAAGTAGTAACTACCACATACTTATTTTTGTCGGCTGCTGTTTGGCAGCAGGCACATTTCGGCAAAAGATCTCTTCAAGAGACAAGAGTTTTTTCTAGACAATATCCAAAAGCCCAACTAATACCTACAGCTAAACACATGAAGTATTTGAACATGTAGACTGAGTACCCTGGTTTAATATTTGGATGTCACACAGGCACGTAATAGTTCTGTCCCATTCGGCTATTTCCGATGCACAAAGTTTGCAAAATGCTGACAAGAAGCCAAATAAAAGTTATTATTCTCAAACGGTCTGTATATAAGAAGCTTCTCAAAGTGATTAAATGTGAGTACCCCAGACAGGTGACAAGAAGTAGGCCAGGGAGGCCAGATGAGTGAACTTATATAACCCTTTTACCACAAAGAGACAAAGCCATTTGGTCCAGTACTGCAGTTATACTGATAGGTTTTTGAGGACACCTTTTTATCACTTATTTTTACGAGGTATAGATATATATTATACTGCAAACTGTTTAAACAGTTTTTCTTCATTCATTTTATGCGCAAGTGAAGCTTATTATTAATAGATATACTTTATATCAAAGTCTGAGATAAGCCAACCTATTATTGATATGACAACGGTATTCGAGTTTGCGTGCAGAATTTGAAATTGACGCCGGAGTGAGGCTATATGCTAGTAATATAACAGCGGCTAACGCTCATACTACAGAGGAACAAACATCGGTGCCCAAGCGAGACAAGACAACTACTGAGATATAAGTATACAAACATTCAGGAGACGACAACTTGTGTTAGAATTATAAATAGAGTAACTTCACAGAATTGATATGACAGTACGCTGAAATAAAAAATATTTTATTTGCCTGGCAGGAAGAGCCACTTTGCCAGTTCGAAAGATTTGTTTGTTACATGAGAGTATCAGTCAGGAGTGCTACCTTACACAACATTGTATTGAACCACCCATAAACACGATTACATTTTTATTAGGCTACATTTAATCCCACGACCAATAGAGCGGATGCGAAGTTAGGGAGTTTTTATGATAAATGCATGTGCACACAACTTACAAAAATTATTCATCAACAATGAGACGAACCCTTGTTTGAAAATTTCATCAACAAATTTAACCATCGTTTTGTAGATTAGTTAAAGTATAATAATGATACAATACACATATAGGCCTATTTAAATATGTTACCAACTCTTTGTAAATTGTCGAAATTCTCTAAAAACTTGCCCATCCATCAGATTATTCACAAATAGACAGATTTATTGGGACGAAAATTGTCACAAAACGCTTGAAAAGCGTGGTTTAATAAAAGTTAAGACCGGAAATTGAAACGACAGTCGACAGATAATAGAAAGATCAAGTCGTGCGCATTTCGCCAAAAAATAACATGCCCTTTTCACCAGTCTATAGCATTGTCGAATTGCCGAAGGTTTCGGCAATTAACATAGGAGTAAGAAAATCGTTTCATTTTTTCCGATTTCATTTTTTTCATTTTCTTATGAGAATAATACAATAATTAATTATAAGTTTGGATGACTACAGAACAATGACTACGTAGTACAGATTTTCTAAAAATCTATATAAATATCACAACTTCGTGATTTTGATAGCTATGGCGTTTTGAAATGTAAACAAAATTGTGCATTGATTTTATATTATTACTATATTAATAATATTGGTTATTCTAATAATATCAGTGCATTTTACTTCTAATATTGGCCAATATTGCATTTCTCTTTTTGCAGGAAGAGAGATATAAATATATAATCTTTTCTTTCCATTATTGCTATTTGTTGTATATAATAACACCCACACCCAGTGCATTACAGCTACCATTGCAGTTATCCTATTTGACTGCTAATATTGCATTTCTCAACCATCAGTACCCTTTCTTTTTTCCAATATCACTTTGGTCATGGGCTGTAAGACAGTGGAATGTCTAGTTATATTTTGAAACATTAATTTACCAATTCAAATAGTCCTTAATATAGTATTTGTGATATACTATATTATAATACATAATTATTTTTCGTTCTAACATGAGAAAGCTTTAGCCTTGTATCACACTAATTGTTTAAAAATACATATCAAATATTTATCTGATTAAAATATATATTATTTAGTTTCTTTTTTTATTTTTTTTACAAGAAAGTAGCAAACATGGAAATGGTACATTTTTAATGCTAAACACATATCGTTATGATATGCTCAAAGTATATAACGCATTGCTGAACTGTATATTTGTTGGATAACAGCATTTTCTGTTTCACTTTAGATAGCTAAAATAGGTAACTTTAAATTAATCCTTTTGACTTGCTTTTTCCTATCATATCAGTATTTCTCCTATAAGTTTACAGTTTACTAAACATTCACTTTTATAAGTTCTATTTTATAAAGTTTTTTTTGTTTTGAAACATAATTAAAAGTTGTCTTCTCTTCATTTAACGACTGTGATTAATATCTTTCTATTCATAAATAGCCTCAGATTGAAATTGATGCAATTTAGGCTAAATATTCATAGTTGTCTAAAAATTGTATTAGAAAAAGCCTGGGCTATTTCTGCTAATACTTTCAAATTTGGTAATTTTGTGAGCTTCGCGGTTGCTACTTTATTTTTTGTTGTGCGAACCATCGAAAGTTTTTATTTAACCCTTTGTATTTTTCTCCCTTATTTGTTTACTCTTTTTGTTAAAATGAGTTATGACCTATGACCAAAGCATTTTTATCACACTGATTATTACCTGACAAATAATACCCTGACTTAGCGTTGCCCCAACGAATGATTTACCTGAATTTTCTTGGCACTTCAGAACACAAGTTATAATTGGTGCAGTTATTGGCTTTTATCTATAATTAATCCTGCTGGTCGCAGGAGTAGCAAAAATGTCAAGCTATGTAAGTACATGTATATTCAGCATTTTGACTTCATTCCACTTTTTATAGTATAGATTTATCACTAAGAATTCTATGGTAAGTGAAATTAAGAAGCACGAATGTTTGACAATGCATGTTAATACGTGTGGCAAAAAGTTAACATTCCTTACGACTTGAGAGTAACGATCCACTGTAGACAGTGTTCATATTATCGTATTGAAGGTATCAAATAATATGCTGGAAATCTGCAAATTTATAAGTTATAAAATAATAATCTATCAAATGCTACAAAGATATATTTAACAACAATTGGCATAGACCAACCTTATTTATAATACATTCATAAACAAAAATTTACGGTTTTAAACCAAAATTAATGTTTGTAAAGCAAAAATATTAGCATTGGTTGCTCAGCTAGTTGCGCTCTGATTGATGTTTAGTTTGAAACCATTTTATATTCTTATAGTTGTTCAATACTTTCCACAGTGTATTTAAACCTCATCTTTTCTGCACAGTTACGCTGGTCAATATAATCATTCAAACAATGTTTAGCAGAGCAAAACTGTTACGCGATCTATACAACTTTTCAGGCAAATAAAGAGAAACATAATGTAATCAAAATAGCTCCAGATTTCACCTTCAAAATACGTAATAGCACAGTTTCCATTGTAAATGCTCAAAACCTATTTCACATATATTGAAGTATTATGACCATTTTAAAAATAGAAATTTCTATTAGCATGAAATAATAATTACACTAATTATAATCTAGTTTGTACTAATTTATTAATCCGTTATGCAATCTGTCTCAATGATTCTTAGTAGAACTGCAGTAATTGACTTTAAAATTGTTCAATTGCGGTGGCACAATGCGGTGAACTTCGTTTACTAAATCAAACTGTTCAAATGCATCGGAAAACTACCATAATTGTAATAGACAAATGTTTAACCAGAAGCTTGTAGATATGCTCAAATTATAAACATGCTGCTGTTCAGGCCTACTTTATAGCAAAACTTGTTGCATACATATGGATCAACAACATATTGCAGTTTATGTTACATCCTGAAAGCATTGATTGTGTAACCTCTTGTCACGAAATATGATCAGGTCTAAGTATTGGCTTTTACCTACTGTAGTTACTGAAATATTACCATGTATGAACAGATAAATTTGAAAAACACCTTGTACTCAATTTCGATCTGATGTGAACAGATTGCTTTTAGCTACTGTAGTTACCCAAATATAATCATGTATGAACCAATTATTTTGAGCTGTGGTTTATACCCAAATATGATCAGAAAACTTAAGCTACTGTAGTCACCCAATTGATGAAATATAAACAGGCTTGTCTGCATACCTGGAAGTTCCGAGTTCAAACGCAGTACAATTCAATTTTGTCGATTGTTCAAATGTTTTGATTGTTTATTATGATATTTGTACAACTATAGCAGTTTTATGGAGAAAATAAATAGTGACTTAAGATACAGGAAAACTGCCATGCAAGTTCAGTCCCGGAGTGCACTATGCTTATATATCAAGGTTAATTAGCAGCTGCAGTAGTTTTAAAACACATTCTAGAATTATTCCTTTGATAAATATTTATGGAGCTATAACAATAGACTACACAGTTAAAATACAGTATAAGTTTAAACTAGTTTAATATGAGTTATTTTTAGTTGGCAAAAATACAAATATGTCCTGGAAATCCACTCATACACTAAAAAGGATGCACATATATTGCAACAATATCTATTCTTGCGGTGATGGTGTTATGTTTGTGTGAGCATGCATGTGCATGTGTATGTATATATATCATTCAAATGCAGTGTATATGTGTGGTGTATCTCTTTGTGTATTAGCTTTTACTTGTTTGTGTGTAAGCAATTTGTTTATGTGTGGTTGCAGCTGTTTCTGTGTTTGTTTATTCATGTGTCTGGAATTTATAACTGTTTAGTTATTTCATTTGTGTGTGTGCTCACATGTACCTAGTGTGGGTATCTGGTGTGCATGTGAGAAGTATCAGAATTATTGGCATTGTTTCACAAACTTTTTCCCAAATGTTGCTAATAAGCGAGATACAATGTGGTAAACATCCTTCAATCACAACAAGTCTGTCAAGGAACTTCTCTGAACTTCAAGGACAAGTATTTAACCTTAAAGATAAAGATACATATAAAACAATCAAATTGCAACTGTGTAGGATCACTTGATTGAAAAGGTTGTGCTAAATGAACGGGCAAACAAATTGCGCTTACTGTTACAAATCTGGCTACATAAATGTGTGTATGTGCTTGCCTGTTGGTGCGTGTGTTTGCAACTGTGCCTGCAAGTGTGTGTTTAATTCCTTGAGTGTAATTCCCAGATGCTGTGAAATGATTAGTGACTGTAAGTGAATTTACAAAAATTTGTAATGTCATATGCACATGTGATAATAGTTCTGTGATCAAATTGAGACATCTTGGCATGATGAACTTACATGGCTTAAAACTGCACATTATTTTATAATAATTGGTTAATGCGACCAAACAAAGGTTTAAAAGAGCGTAAACATGTCTGTGATTTTTGGCTGTCAAATAACGGCCATCTTACAGACACCGTTTTTAGATTGTTCGTGACTGTGAGTTCACACATAATAATTGTTCTATGTCCCCAACTTAATGGTTAAAATATCATACACACCGGTGAGAATAATTTTACCATCAAATTGGGCACATATTGTTGCAATGGTGTTGACATTGTCTATGACTGACTGTGTTTTTTTGTTCTAATTGGTCAATGTGCTCAAAAAACTGCTGAAAAAGCATATTCATTGGGGTTGATATTATGGCATTAAATTTGGAACATCTTGCAGCAATGGTATTAAGAATGATCATGATTGTTATCTCAAATAAAATAATCAGTCAATGTCCCCAAATCAGTGGTTAAGATATCATACACACCTGTGAGAATAATTTTACCATCCAATTTGGGACATATCGTTGCAATGGGGTAGACATCTTTTATGACTGACTGTGTTCTTTTGTTATAATTGGGCAATGTGCACAGGAAACTGCTTAAGAAGCATATTTATTAGGATTGATATTTTGGCATTAAATTTGGAACATCGAGCAGCAATGGTATTGGCAATGATGACTGTGATTTCAAATAAAATAATTAGTCAATATTCCCAAATCAGTGGTTAAAATATCATATACACCTGGGAGAATAATTTTACCATCAAATTGGGGACACCTTGTTGCAATGGTGTTGACATATTCTATGACTGAGTTATTTGGTTGTAATTGGTCAATGTGCTCAGGAAACTGTTTAAGAAGCATATTTATGTGGGTTGATATTGTGGCATTAAATTTGGAACATCTAGCGGCAATGGTATTAGGAATGATGATGACTGTGATTTCAAATAAAATAATCAGTCAATGTCCCCAAATCAATGGTTGAAATATCATACACACCTGTGAGAATAATTTTACCATCAAATTGGGGACATATTGTTGCAATGGTGTTGACATATTCTATGACTGACTGTGTTCTTCGTTATAATTGGTCAATGTGCTCAGGAAACTGTTTCAAAACCTATTTATTGGGGTTGATATTTTGGCAATAAATTTGGAAAATCTAGCGGCAATGGTATTAGGAATAATCATGACTGTGATATCAAATAAGATAGTCAGTCAATTTCCCCAAATCAACGGTTAAAATATCATACACACCTGTGAGAATAGTTTTACCATCAAATTGGGCACATATTGTTGCAATGGTGTTGACATTGTCCATGACTGACTGTATTTTCTATTCTAATTGGTCAATGTGCTCAGAAAACTACTTATAAAGCATATTCATTTGGGTTGATATTATGGCATTAAATTTGAAACATCTCGCAGCAATGATATTAAGAATGATCATGACTGTTATCTCAAATAAAATTATCAATCAATGTCCCCAAATCAATGGTTAAATTATCATACACACTTGTGAGAATATTTTACCATCAAATGGGGACATATTGTTGCAATGGTATTGACATATTCTATGAATGACTGTGCTCCCTTGTTATAATTGGTCAATGTGCTCAAGAAACTGCTTAAGAAGTATATTCTTTAAGGTTGATATTTTGGCATTAAATTTGGAACATCTTGCAGCAATGCTATTAGGAATAGTCATGACTGTGATCTCAAATAAGATAATCAGTCAATGTCCCCAAATCAATAGTTAAAATATCATACACACCTGTGAGAATAATTTCACCATCAAATTGAGGACATATTGTTGCAATGGTGTCGACATATTCTATGACTGACTGCGTTATTTTGTCATCATTGTTCAATGTGCTCAGGAAATTGCTTAAGAAGCATATTTATCGATGTTGATATTTTGGCATTAAATTTTGAACATCTCGCAGCAATTGTATTAGGAATGATCATGACTGTGATATAGAATAAGATAATTAGTCAATGTCCCCAAATCAATGGTTAAAATATCATACACACCTGTGAGAATAATTTTACCATCAAATTGGGCACATATCGTTGCAATGATGTAGACAACTTTTATGACTGACTGTGTTTTTTTGTTATAATTGGTCAATGTGCTCAGGAAACTGCTTAAGAAGTATATTCTTTAGGGTTGACATTTTGGCATTAAATTTGGAACATCTTGCAGCATTGGTATTAGGAATAATCATGACTGTGATCTCAAATAAGATAATCAGTCAATGTCCCCAAATCAATGGTTAAAATATCATACACACCTGTGAGAATACTTTTACCATCAAATTGGGGACATATCGTTGCAATGATGTTGACATCTTTTATGACTGACTGTGTTTTTTGTTGTTGTTATAATTGGTCAATGTGCTCAGGAAACTGCTTAACCCTTTAGCGACGGTCGGCTTACGGCTTGGAAAGTACCAGCGGACGGGGGCAATTACTAGGGCGATTTGACCCTTCGACATGACTGCATAAAAACTGCAGTAACTTACATCACAACTGCGGTAGTGGCATAAATCAACATGCATGAGAAAGCTGAGAAATTGTTCTACAAGCTCATTGTTTTTGCATGCAATTAGCTTGCAAATGCTTTCCAGCAAACGTGTCAATTTGTTAACCCTCTTAAATCTGAGACCGGATATTCCGCGCAGGAGTTACGTTCTCTTCACCCTGATCCCGGTATAACCGCGGTTCTAAGTGGGCTCGGTTTAGATATAGTATACTGACTGTCCAGTAAAGCCATAGGAAAAATCATTGTTGTAATCGATGTTCAGACATTTTCGGAATATAATACCTTTGGTTCTAACTGTCTGAGGGGGGCCGTGCCATTTTTATTCATATTTTAAAAAGCAATACGCTACGAGCGTTTTTCAGCCATTTTGCTCGCGATCGTTAGTCATGGAAAGCCGTTTTTTAAATGCTTCTAACATTGCTATTAGCTCTGGGGAAGAAGATTATTCAGATGATGGGGAATATGATGACACTTTTGAAGAACATTTAGAAGAACAAGGTGAGTACAAGTTCTAGTAATTATTAGAAATGAAAAATAATTTAGCTGATCAAAATATATTTATTTTATCGTTTCCATAGCAACGCCGCAGCTGTCAATCGAGTGAAAGAGATTGGGAGATTTATAGCCAGTTACAGTTAGTTTGATGATTTATTTTGTGTATGTGAATATTCTGCTATTAAATTGATCCAGTGATTAGGAACTAGGAGTTGAAGTAGTTTTATTGGAATCAGTTGCATGCATGAAACACTAAATACCATGATCCCTTACATTGCATTTAGGTGAGGATGTAGGAGTTGATCATGGACCAAGAGCCTCAACACCTCAAGTAGATCATTCTAGCAGTAATGACGTGGACATGGCATATATGACTAATGAGGATGAATCTAGTACAAGATCAGAACATGGTATGTTTTTACATGAAATGTTTGTTTCAATTGTATGACTTATGGTAGTACCTTCGTGATAGTTTCTTATATTAGTTTCAAATCATAATGCAGGTGATGGTGATGGCACGCGTGGAGGAAGTCGTGGTAGGGGTCGTGGAAGTGGGGCTCTCGGTGGTCGACAACGTGGAAGGAGAGGACGTGGTCAAATAGGTGCAGATAGAACTCACGGTGGCGCTGGAGCTCCCCAAACTCAACAAGGTACATGCAGGTGTTATGATTGCTTACCTATAATGCCCAGATCTGACAAAGCATAGTAACTCAAATTTCTGTAAAATATTTCCTTTCCAATATTTTACGGAATAATTAATGAAGAGATAATTACATTTTATGTTCAAATTGTAATTCCACATGTGTGTTTTTTACCCTATCTTCTCTATAACCCAATTATTTCAAAATGCCACTGCTACTGTGTAGAAAAAAGTAAAAAGTTCATCATAGTGAAAAATATGAGAATTTGAGTTGCCGTGTTTTGTCAGATCTGGGCAGTATAATGCTTTTCATGTATGTTGTGTATAATGTTTGACTAGTAATGCATTATTACACAGCAGTTGTGTTAGTATTTTCGATTTTGATTTAGGTGGATGGCAATGGCAGAAAAATACTCCCCAGCAGAACCGCGAAATCCCATTTAGTGGCACTCCTGGTCTGAAAGTTCGTATGCCTCAAGATGCATCACTTCTAGATTATTTCAAGCTGTTTTTGACTGATGAAATTATGAATTTCTACCTAGTAGAGACAAACCGATTTGGAAACTCCAAACACCAGAACTGGCAGCCAATCAACATGAACGATCTTCAGAGATTCTTTGCTCTCATCATGCTGACTGGCATAATCAAAAAACCTACACTTCAGTCATATTTCAGCACTGATCCCAAACTGGCCACCCCACTTTTTAACAGCGTGATGTCACGAGACAAATTCATGAAAATCTTGAATGCCCTGCACTTTGTGGATAATGATTTGGCGCCCACCAGTCGTATCCACCGCATCTCTCCAATAATTCACCTACTAAATCGTAGATTTGAGAGCGTTTATAGACCTAAAAAGCATATAGCGATTGATGAGACATTGCTGCTGTTCAAAGGTCGCCTGATTTTTAAGCAGTATATACCAAAAAAGAGAGCAAGGTTTGGTATGAAAGGCTATGTTTTAGCGGAAAGTGACACCGGCTATGTCTGTCGATATTCACTATACCAAGGTCGGGATAGAGAGAATGCTGACATTTCACAAGGCGTAGCACACAGAATCGTCTTGGATATGATGGACGGGTTTCTCAACAACGGCCATGAACTTTTCATGGACAACTGGTACACAAGCCCTCAGTTGCTGAAGGAATTATATGAACGCGGAACTTATGCGTATGGAACCCTCCGTTCCAACAGAAAGCATGTGCCAAAAGATATTAAAAATTTCACATCAAATCAACCACTCGCTAAAGGCCAGTCACAATACTTTACCTGTCCACCAGTGTTGACCGGCTGCTGGCGAGATAAAAACTTTATTGTATTTGGCTCTAACAAACATTCTGATTTTATTCTTAAAACCCTAGAAAAAAGAACATGGAATGACAGGGAGATAGTTAAACCCGGGCCAATTATCGACTACAATAAGTACATGGGTGGTGTAGATTTGGCAGATCAGTGCATCAAATATTATAACATGGATCGCCGTAGTTTGAAGTGGTACAAAAAGCTTTTTTTTCACTTATTGGACATTGCCACACACAACACACATGTAGTTTACAAGCAGAACACTGGTACAACAATTTCTGCGCTTGATTTTCGGCTCAAACTGGTCGATCTCCTCCTGAATGAAGCTGGACCAGACCCTACATGCACTGGCGGCCAGCGTGGAAGACCACGGTCAATCGGCACTGATCTTGCTCGTCTAAACACGAATCACCACTTTCCATCTTTCAACCCAGCAACAAGCAGTAGAGGAAATCCAGTTGCCCGTCGATGTCGTGTGTGTAATGCTTCAAGGCACAGAACAGCCGGTAGCACTGATCGGAAACGAGTAGAAACTAAATATTGTTGTGCCGAGTGCGGCAATATACCCTTCTGCCCAGTGCCATGTTTCCGGCGCTGGCATACTGAACGCGATTTGCTATAAATGTTTTTTTGTGTAAATGTATTTTGTTGTAAAGAGAATAGTAAATAACTAAAAATTTCAATTTAAATCCTTTAAAACATTGTGCTGTCAATAATGTCTGGTAAGATGTGATATCTCTGCTAATTGTCCAATTGAAGTTTCTGTACTTATTTTGCTGTATCTTTTGATCTAATATATATTTTGCTGTGATTTTTTGTGAGCTTACTTATAACATATCTAAGCAGTATCTGACAAAGTTTTACTGTGATGTAACACTTTTAAAAAGCATATCATTCTTGCAAAGTTGGCATACTTGAAGTGCTGTACGAAGCCTCCTGCACTATCTGTAATTTTGTACAATGTTGAAAAAGAATTATAGCTCAACAAGCAATACAATCTGGTGGGAAAATATGACAGCTTTCTAATGCAAAAGACTAGAACAAAATCTGACCATCTTAGACTAAGCAATCACAGTTTTAATGCGCACTTGTTTTGATATCGCAATTGCATGAAAAGTTAATTAGTCATAGCAGGACAGTTGATGCGTTCATAATTAGATTGGAAAGGGTTAAAGAGATGATTTTTTTATTTTCATGTGCCAACTTCCATTGCATTTTCCAAATTGATACGAATCATCGAGAATGTTGTACAAATACTACTTGCAAGGATTCATAGGTTCACAACAGTTTGCAAAAAAAATTGGTCGTCTAAGGGCTTTGAAAGTAAAGTTATGAGCTCCGATACATTACGGGAGCGCCCCTCGAAATTCTCAGTGCGCGACCTATAAGACAAGCAAAAATTGAAGGCCTGACATGGCCGCCTAAAAATCGCAATAACTTGCATGCAAATTGACATGGAGCTATAAATTAATATGCATTGGACAGCTTAGAAATTTCTCAACAGGCAGCCAATAATTTCCTGGAAATAGTCTGTGATTATTTTTGAAAAATTATTAATTTGTCCAAGTTTTCACTTTTTTTTCCATAAAATATCGATAACAAATACATTTTTAAAAGCAATAACTCTGTGAAAATTATTTATAATAAGCATCTGCACAGTGTCATATGCTTGCAAGAGTTTGCAAAAAAAAATTGTTTAAGTGCATTAAAAGTAGAATTAGAAGCTTCGGTGCATTGCGGGTGAAGACCTTCAAAATGCTCATGACGCCATGTCGATAACCCTGCAACAGTCGCCCGACAAGGCAGCTCAAACCTTGCTATAACTCTTGTGCAATTTGGCATAAAGCTGCAAATGAATATGCATCTGAAAGCTGAGATATTTTTCTACAGACTGAGATTGTTTCCTCCAGACAGCTTGTGAAAACTTAGCATCTTGAGATCTATATGTTTGCAGTTATGATTTTTTGCATTCAAATTATTATTATGTATTTCTTGAAGCTATATATGTATCAATTTTGCATATCAACTCATTGCACAGACTCATATGCGCTGCAGCAAAGATTAACTGTTTGTGTACAAAAAGAATGGAGTGGTGGGCATGTATTCACACATTTGGTGAAGCAGCAACAGACAAGAAGCAACATTTATTATGAACAGACACAGCAAATCATGGAGAAATCAATCTGCTACATTGCAGAATATGTGAACTGAACTCTTTTGATTAGTTGGCTGCCCTGAAAAGGGCAATGGACAACAAATACAACATATCAATGCAATGCAGAACAAATACAACATATCAATGCAATGCAGAACAAATACAATAGACTAGATGACATTTCAGCAAATGTATGTACAAAAGCTAAAAATACAAAGCAATGAAACAGTTGCCAAAACTAAATAAATTACAATTTGTAAAGAAATTTATCTAGCATGGTAAGGAATAAAACATGACTCGCACAAAGATACTCCACATGCTAGGCATCTAAATTTAGTTTCGCTTCGTTTACGGGTGCCGTCATCATTTCGCCTTGAGCAGCACTTACAAACTCTATATTTTGGTTTTCTATTTTTTCCTGGACTATTTAGCACTAGTCGATGAGGGGAAGAAGTTGAAGCGCAGGAACTAGTGTATTTGCGGCAAGATCCAGTGTATTCAAATATCTGTTCAATTAATTTATTTCGAAACTCTAGGTCAGTTATTTTACAGCCGCTATGTACTCTATAAACTATGACTGCATTATACACACAAATATCTAATAAGTGAAAAAATAATTTTTTGTACCATTTCATGGTTTTACGCGCAGCGTTATAATAATGCAAGTTTTGATCTGATTTGTCAACTCCCCCCATGTATTTGTTGTAATCCAAAATAGCAGCTGGTTTGCAAATTTTACCCCCTTTATAATTTACTTTGCCTGTATCTACGACTTCCAAGTTTTTATGCATAGTTGAAATTAGACAAATACATTTTTTATCTCTCCAACAGCCAACCATACAATCACCATTAGAAAAACTCGTTGTTTCACCTTTTTTAATAGTTTTTCCATTACATAATTTTAAATCTTTAGGAACACCTTTTCTGTTTGGACGCAAAGTTCCGCAAACATGAGTGTTATTTGTTATAAGTTCAGCAGCTAACTCTGGCGAATTATAATAATTGTCCATATATAAGCAACGACCTGTATTCAGCAAACCATTCATTAATTTCATTACTATATTGTGGGTGACTCCTCTGCCGGTACCTTCAGCTTGCTCTCGCTCATCACCTATGTACACAGACAGCTTGTGCATGTAGCCAGAGACAGCATCGCAGAGAGCAAATATCTTAATTCCAAATCTGGATCTTTTAGATGGAATATACTGTTTGAAGCTAAGCCGTCCTTTCCAAGCCAGCAAGCTTTCATCTAAAGATATAAATTTACCTGGCAGTAAAACAGAAGATAACCGCTCACATATCATGGATAACACATTGCCTAGCTTGAACAATTTATTGCCAGCAAGGTTTTCCGAGTTGTCAGTGAAATGTAAACAGTTTAAAATCGTTAAAAACCTGTCTCTTGAAATTATTTTCCCAAATATTGACGTAGATAAATGGGGACGGGTAGACCAGTAAGATTTTAGAGTAGGCTTTTTGACAATACCCATGAGCACAACTAAACCAAAAACTCGCCAAATATCTTTGTCATCGACAGGCTCCCAGGAATCGCGATGTTTTTGAAGGCCATATCTATTTGTTTCGTTCACTATTACATTCATGATGGCCGATGTGATGAAAAGTTTTAAATAATCAAGAATACTTATCTGTCCAGGAATTCGACATTTTACTCCTGCCAAGCTTTCATCAAAATGCAAATCTTTGGGTTTTAAGTCGGCTCCTCTTTGAAAGCCGTAAATACTCCCTGTTTCATCGCTGTCCGTTTCACTCTCATTTTCGCTATCAGATTCACTCTGTTGATCTTCTATTTCACATGCATTGTCTTCCCCACTTTCTTCTGACCTGATATCCTCTTCCTCACTGTCGAACCAGTTGATGTCTTCATCTAAACGTACTTTTTTGGCTGAGCTGGAGCAATCACGTCCGTCCATTTTGACTAGCTTTCCAAAAAGGAAGAGCAATTTTTTGCAACGTGTTCTTCTTGCACATGCGTATTAGGGATTACTTTTCAGTCTCAAAACATTACTACAAAACCTACTAAAATTGATGAAATAATTAATTTTATTTTTAAACGCTATTTTCTTAAAAAATAAAATATTTTAAGAAAGGTCTATCGTAGACTAATTTCTAACGGGCTTTCACGTGATTCGGCCTCTGAGACATTGCCCGTTTGACGGGCTTTCACGTGATTCGTCCCCAAAGAGTTAAGAAGTGTATTATTTAGGGTTGATATTTTGGCATTAAATTTGGAACATCTTGCAGCAATGGTATTAGGAATAATCATGACTGTGATCTCAAATAAGATAATCAGTCAATTTCCACAAATGAATGATTAAGATATCATACACACCTGTGAGAATAATTTTACCATCAAATTGGGCACATGTCGTTGCATTGATGTAGACAACTTTTATAACTGACTGTGTTTTTTTGTTATAATTGGTCAATGTGCTCAGGAAACTGCTTAAGAAGTATATTCTTTAGGGTTGATATTTTGGCATTAAATTTGGAACATCTTGCAGCAATGGTATTAGGAATAATCATGACTGTGATCTCAAATAAGATAGTCAGTCAATGTCCCCAAATCAATGGTTAAAATATCAAACACACCTGTGAGAATAATTTTTCCATCAAATTGGGCACATATCGTTGCAATGATGTAGACGTCTTTTATGACTGACTGTGTTTTTTTTGTTATAATTGGCCAATGTGCTCAGGAAACTGATTAAGAAGTATATTCTTTAGAGTTGATATTTTGGCATTAAATTTGGAACATCTTGCAGCAATGGTATTAGGAATAATCATGACTGTGATCTCAAATAAGATAATCAGTCAATGTCTTTAAATCAATGGTTAACGTATCATACACACTTTTGAGAATAATTTTACCATCAAATTGGGCACATATCGTTGCAATGGTGTTGACATTGTCTATGACTGACTGAGGTATTTTGTTCTAATTGGTCAATGTGCTCAGAAAACTGCTTAAAAAGCATATTCATTGGGGTTGATATTTGGGCATTAAATTTGGAACATCTTGCAGCAATGGTATTAAGAATGATCATGACTGTTATCTCAAATAAAAAAAATTAGTCAATGTCCCCAAATCAATGGTTAAAATATCATACACACATATGAGAATAATTTCACCATCAAATTGGGGACATTTTGTTGCAATGGTGTTGACATATTCTATGACTGACTGTGTTATTTTGTTATCATTGTTCAATGTGCTCAGGAAACCGCTTAGGAAGCATATTCATCGAGGTTGATATTTTGGCATTAAATTTGAAACATCTTGCAGCAATGATATTAAGAATGATCATGACTGTTATCTCAAATAAGATAATCAGTCAATGTCCCCAAATCAATGGTTAAAATATCATACACACCTGTGAGAATAATTTTACCATCAAACTGTGCACATATTGTTGCAATGGTGTTGACATTGTCTATGCCTGACTGTGTTTTCTATTCTAATTGGTTAATGTGCTCAGAAAATTGTTTAAAAAGCGTATTCATTGGGGTTGATATTTTGGCATTAAGTTTGGAACATTTAGCAGCAATGGTATTAAGATTGATCATGACTGTTATCTCAAATAAAATAATCAGTCAATGTCCCCAAATCAATGGTTAAAATATCATACACACCTGTGAGAATATTTTTACCATCAAATTGGGGACATATCGTTGCAATGATGTAGACATCTTTTATGACTGACTGTGTTTTTTTTTTGTTATGATTGGTTAATGTGCTCAGAAAACTGCTTAAAAAGTATATTCATTGGGGTTGATATTATGGCATTAAATTTGAAACATCTTGCAGCAATGATATTAAGAATGATCATGACTGTTATCTCAAATAAGATAATCAGTCAATGTCCCCAAATCAATGGTTAAAATATCATACACACCTGTGAGAATAATTTTACCATCAAACTGTGCACATATTGTTGCAATGGTGTTGACATTGTCTATGACTGACTGTGTTTTCTATTCTAATTGGTCAATGTGCTCAGAAAACTACTCAAAAAGCATATTCATTTGGGTTGATATTATGGCATTAAATTTGAAACATCTTGCAGCAATGATATTAAGAATGATCATGACTGTTATCTCAAATAAGATAATCAGTCAATGTCCCCAAATCAATGGTTAAAATATCATACACACCTGTGAGAATAATTTTACCATCAAATTGGGGACATATTGTTGCAATGGTATTGACATATTCTATGAATGACTGTGCTCCCTTGTTATAATTGGTCAATGTGCTCAAGAAACTGCTTAAGAAGTATATTCTTTAAGGTTGATATTTTGGCATTAAATTTGGAACATCTTGCAGCAATGGTATTAGGAATAATCATGACTGTGATCTCAAATAAGATAATCAGTCAATGTCCTTAAATCAATGGTTAAAATATCATACACACCTGTGAGAATAATTTTACCATCAAATTGGGCACATATCGTTGCAATGATGTAGACAACTTTTATGACTGTGTTTTTTTGTTATAATTGGTCAATGTGCTAAGGAAACTGCTTAAGAAGTATATTCTTTAGGGTTGATATTTTGGCATTAAATTTCGAAAATCTTGCAGCAATGGTATTAGGAATAATCATGACTGTGATCTCAAATAAGATAATCAGTCAATGTCTTTAAATCAATGGTTAAAGTATCATACACACCTGTGAGAATATTTTTACCATCAAATTGGGCACATATCGTTGCAATGATGTAGACAACTTTTATGACTGTGTTTTTTTTGTTATAATTGGTCAATGTGCTCAGGAATCTGCTTAAGAAGTATATTCTTTAGAGTTTATATTTTGGCATTAAATTTGAAACATCTTGCAACAATGGTATTAGGAATAATCATGTCTGTTATCTCAAAGAAGAAAATCAGTCAATGTCCCCAAATCAATGGTTAAAATATCATACACACCTGTGAGAATAATTTTACAATCAAGATGGGCACATATTGTTGCAATGGTATCACATTGTCTATGACTGACTGTCTTCTTCGTTATAATTGGTCAATGTGCTCAGGAAACTGCCTAAAAAGCATATTTATTGGGGTTGATATTTTGGCATTAAATTTGGAACATCTAGCGGCAATGGTATTAGGAATAATGATGACTTTGATATCAAATAAGATAATCAGTCAATTTCCCCAAATGAATGGTGAAAATATCATAGACACCTGTGAGAATATTTTTACAATCAAATTGGGGACATATTGTTGCAATGGTGTTGACATATTCTATGACTGACTGCGTTATTTTGTTATCATTGTTCAATGTGCTCAGGAAAATTCTTAAGAAGCATATTCATCGAGGTTGATATTTTGGCATTAAATTTTGACCATCACGCAGCAATTGTATTAGGAATGATCATGACTGTGATATAGAATAAGATAATTAGTCAATGTCCCCAAATCAATGGTTCAAATATCATACACACCTGTGAGAATAATTTTACCATCACATTGGGGACATATTGTTGCAATGGTATTGACATATTCTATGAATGACTGTGCTCTTTTGTTATAATTGGTCAATGTGCTCAGGAAACTGCTTAAGAAGTATATTCTTTAGGGTTGATATTTTGGCATTAAATTTGGAACATCTTGCAGCAATGGTATTAGGAATAATCATGACTGTGATCTCAAATAAGATAATCAGTCATTGTCCTTAAATCAATGGTTAAAATATCATACACACCTGTGAGAATATTTTTACCATCAAATTGGGCACATATCGTTGCAATGATGTAAACAACTTTTATGACTGACTGTGTTTTTTTTGTTATAATTGGTCAATGTGCTCAGGAAACTGCTTAAGAAGTGTATTCTTTAGGGTTGCTATTTTGGCATTAAATTTGGAACATCTTGCAGCAATGGTATTAGGAATAATCATGACTGTGATCTCAAATAAGATAATCAGTCAATGTCCCCAAATCAATGGTTAAAATATCATACACACCTGTGAGAATAATTTTACCATCAGATTGAGGACATATTGTTGCAATGGTGTTGACATATTCTATGACTGACTGCGTTATTTTGTTATCATTGTTCAATGTGCTCAGGAAATTGCTTAAGAAGCATAATCATCGAGGTTGATATTTTGGCATTAAATTTGGAACATCTTGCAGCGATGGTATTAGGAATGATCATGATTGCTATCTCAAGTAAAATAATCAGTCAATGTCCCCAAATCAATGGTTAAAATATCATACACACCTGTGAGAATAATTTTACCATCAAATTGGGCACATATCGTTGCAATGATGTAAATAACTTTTATGACTGACTGTGTTTTTTTTGTTATAATTGGTCAATGTGCTCAGGAAACTGCTTAAGAAGTATATTCTTTAGGGTTGATATTTTGGCATTAAATTTGGAACATCTTGCAGCAATGGTATTAGGAATAATCATGACTGTGATCTCAAATAAGATAATCAGTCAATGTCCCCAAATCAATGGTTAATATATCATACACACCTGTGAGAATAATGTTACCATCAAATTGGGCACATATCGTTGCAATGATATAGACATATTTTATGACTGACTGTGTTTTTTTGTTATAATTGGTCAATGTGCTCAGGAAACTGCTTAAGAAGTATATTCTTTAGGGTTGATATTTTGGCATTAAATTTGGAACATCTTGCAGCAATGATATTAGGAATAATCATGACTGTGATCTCAAATAAGATAATCAGTCAATGTCCCCAAATGAATGGTTATAATATCATACACACCTGTGAGAATAATTTTACCATCAAATTGGGGACATATTGTTGCAATGGTGTTGACATATTCAATGACTGACTGCGTTATTTTGTTATCATTGTTCAATGTGCTCAGGAAATTGCTTAAGAAGCATATTCATCGAGGTTGATATTTTGGCATTAAATTTTGAACATCTCGCAGCGATTGTATTGTGAATGGTCATGACTGTGATATAGAATAAGATAATCAGTCAATGTCCCCAAATCAATGGTTAAAATATCATACACACCTGTGAGAATAATTTTACCATCAAATTGGGGACATATCGTTCCAATGATGTAGACATCTTTTATGACTGAGTGTGTTTTTATTCTAATTGGTCAAGGTGCTCACAAGACTACTTAAAAAGCATATTCATTTGGGTTGATATTATGGCATTAAATTTGAAACATCTTGCAGCAATAATATTAAGAATGATCATGAATGTTCTCTAAAATAAAATTATCAGTCAATGTCCCCAACGCAATGGTTAAAATATTATACACACCTGTGAGAATAATTTCACCATCAAATTGGGGACATTTCGTTGCAATGGTGTTGACATATTCTATGACTGACTGTGTTATTTTGTTATCATTGTTCAATGTGCTCAGAAAACCGCTTAGGAACCATATTCATCGAGGTTGATATTTTGGCATTAAATTTTGAACATCTTGCAGCAATGGTATTAGGAATGATCATGACTGTGATATAGAATAAGATAATCAGTCAATGTCCCCAAATCAATGGTTAAAATATCATACACACCTGTGAGAATAATGTTACCATCAAATTGGGCACATATCGTTGCAATGATATAGACATATTTTATGACTCACTGTGTTTTTTTTGTTATAATTGGTCAATGTGCTCAGGAAACTGCTTAAGAAGTATATTCTTTAGGGTTGATATTTTGGCATTAAATTTTGAACATCTTGCAGCAATAATATTAGGAATAATCATGACTGTGATCTCAAATAAGATAATCAGTCAATGTCCCCAAATCAATGGTTAAAATATCAAACACACCTGTGAGAATAATTTTACCATCAAATTGGGCACATATCGTTGCAATGATGTAGACGTCTTTTATGACTGTGTTTTTTTGTTATAATTGGTCAATGTGCTCAGGAAACTGCTTAAGAAGTATATTCTTTAGGGTTGATATTTTGGCATTAAATTTGGAACATCTTGCAGCAATGGTATTAGGAATAATCATGACTGTGATCTCAAATAAGATAATGAGTCAATTTCCACAAATGAATGATTAAGATATCATACACACCTGTGAGAATAATTTTACCATCAAATTGGGCACATATCGTTGCAATGATGTAGACAACTTTTATAACTGACTGTGTTTTTTTTGTTATAATTGGTCAATGTGCTCAGGAAACTGCTTAAGAAGTATATTCTTTAGGGTTGATATTTTGGCATTAAATTTGGAACATCTTGCAGCAATAATATTAGGAATAATCATGACTGTGATCTCAAATAAGATAATCAGTCAATGTCCCCAAATCAATGGTTAAAATATCAAACACACCTGTGAGAATAATTTTACCATCAAATTGGGCACATATCGTTGCAATGATGTAGACGTCTTTTATGACTGTGTTTTTTTGTTATAATTGGCCAATGTGCTCAGGAAACTGATTAAGAAGTATATTCTTTAGAGTTGATATTTTGGCATTAAATTTGGAACATCTTGCAGCAATGGTATTAGGAATAATCATGACTGTGATCTCAAATAACATAATCAGTCAATGTCTTTAAATCAATGGTTAAAATATCTTACACACCTGTGAAAATAGTTTTACCATCAAATTGGGCACATATCGTTGCAATGGTGTTGACATTGTCTGTGACTGACTGAGGTATTTTGTTCTAATTGGTCAATGTGCTCAGAAAACTGCTTAAAAAGCATATTCATTGGGGTTGATATTTTGGCATTAAATTTGGAACATCTTGCAGCAATGGTATTAAGAATGATCATGACTGTTATCTCAAATAAAAAAATTAGTCAATGTACCCAAATCAATGGTTAAAATATCATACACACATATGGGAATAATTTCACCATCAAATTGGGGACATTTTGTTGCAATGGTGTTGACATATTCTATGACTGACTGTGTTATTTTGTTATCATTGTTCAATGTGCTCAGGAAACCGCTTAGGAAGCATATTCATCGAGGTTGATATTTTGGCATTAAATTTGAATTATCTTGCAGCAATGATATTAAGAATGATCATGACTGTTATCTCCAATAAGATAATCAGTCAATGTCCCCAAATCAATGGTTAAAATATCATACACACCTGTGAGAATAATTTTACCATCAAACTGTGCACATATTGTTGCAATGGTGTTGACATTGTCTATGACTGACTGTGTTTTCTATTCTAATTGGTTAATGTGCTCAGAAAACTGCTTAAAAAGCATATTCATTGGGGTTGATATTTTGGCATTAAATTTGGAACATTTAGCAGCAATGGTATTAAGATTGATCATGACTGTTATCTCAAATAAAATAATCAGTCAATGTCCCCAAATCAATGGTTAAAATATCATACACACCTGTGAGAATAATTTTACCATCAAATTGGGGACATATCGTTGCAATGATGTAGACATCTTTCATGACTGACTGTGTTTTTTTGTTATAATTGGTTAATGTGCTCAGAAAACTGCTTAAAAAGTATATTCGTTGGGGTTGATATTATGGCATTAAATTTGAAACATCTTGCAGCAATGATATTAAGAATGATCATGACTGTTATCTCAAATAAGATAATCAGTCAATGTCCCCAAATCAATGGTTAAAATATCATACACACCTGTGAGAATAATTTTACCATCAATTTGGGGACATATTGTTGCAATGGTGTTGGCATATTCTATGACTGACTGTCTTGTTCGTTATAATTGGGCAATGTGTTTTGAAAACTGCTTAAAAAGCATATTTACTGGGGTTGATATTTTGGCATTAAATTTGGAACATCTAGCGGCAGTGGTATTAGGAATAATCATGACTGTGATCTCAAATAAGATAATCAGTCAATTTCCCCAAATGAATGGTTATAATATCATACACACCTGTGAGAATAATTTTACCATCAAATTGGGGACATTTCGTTGCAATGGTGTTGACATATTCTATGACTGACTGTGTTATTTTGTTATCATTGTTCAATGTGCTCAGAAAACCGCTTAGGAACCATATTCATCGAGGTTGATATTTTGGCATTAAATTTTGAACATCTTGCAGCAATGGTATTAGGAATGATCATGACTGTGATATAGAATAAGATTATCAGTCAATGTCCCCAAATCAATGGTTAAAATATTATACACACCTGTGAGAATACTTTCACCATCAAATTGGGGACATTTCGTTGCAATGGTGTTGACATATTCTATGACTGACTGTGTTATTTTGTTATCATTGTTCAATGTGCTCAGAAAACCGCTTAGGAACCATATTCATCGAGGTTGATATTTTGGCATTAAATTTTGAACATCTTGCAGCAATGGTATTAGGAATGATCATGACTGTGATATAGAATAAGATAATCAGTCAATGTCCCCAACGCAATGGTTAAAATATTATACACACCTGTGAGAATAATTTCACCATCAAATTGGGGAAATTTCGTTGCAATGGTGTTGACATATTCTATGACTGACTGTGTTATTTTGTTATCATTGTTCAATGTGCTCAGAAAACCGCTTAGGAACCATATTCATCGAGGTTGATATTTTGGCATTAAATTTTGAACATCTTGCAGCAATGGTATTAGGAATGATCATGACTGTGATATAGAATAAGATAATCAGTCAATGTCCCCAAATCAATGGTTAAAATATTATACACACCTGTGAGAATACTTTCACCATCAAATTGGGGACATTTCGTTGCAATGGTGTTGACATATTCTATGACTGACTGTGTTATTTTGTTATCATTGTTCAATGTGCTCAGAAAACCGCTTAGGAACCATATTCATCGAGGTTGATATTTTGGCATTAAATTTTGAACATCTTGCAGCAATGGTATTAGGAATGATCATGACTGTGATATAGAATAAGATAATCAGTCAATGTCCCCAAATCAATGGTTAAAATATCATACACATCTGTGAGAATAATTTTACCATCAAATTGGGCACATATCGTTGCAATGATGTAGACATATTTTTTCCTTTAGCGTATATTAGATTAATTCTTGTAATACACACATCAATAAAACACTAGAGATGTTCTACACATGAATATTACTAAATATCAAAGTGTATTCGTTTGTGCGTATCTGCACATTATTACAAATTCCAATAAAATTTTGTTTATGCTCATGGAAAAAATTGACCGAATTTAATGCAGTTTTGGAGCATATTAATACAGGTAGTAATATGAAAGTAAATTGGTGCCCCTTTGAAGTATTACTAGCATCTTAATAGCTGTACTGCCCTCATTATCATCACAGGATAGGATACAATGGGTTCTCAGTAAATATATCATAATTCTTGAGAAAGTTTTTGATGGCGAACAGGCCATACAAGCTGCTTTTTAAATATTGATTGTATGTACGGTCTGAAAAAGTAAAAAAATAAGTTCATGCAATGAATGGTAATATCGAGGTGTGTTACTCACTAATATCCAGGTGAGTCACTCACTAATATCCAAGCATGTCACTTGCAAATACCAGGCATGTCAGTTGCTAGTATCCAGGCATGTCACTTGTTAATATTTAGCCATAATACTTGCTGATATCTAAACATGTCACTTACTAATATCTCGGCATGTCAATTGCTATTATCCAGGCCTGTCTCTTGCTAACATCCTGACTTGTCTGTTGCTAACAACCAGGCATGTCTGTTGCTAATAATTATCCAGGCATGTCTGTTGCTAATAATTATCCAGGCATGTCAGTTGCAAATATCCCAGCATGTCAGTTGCTAATATCCAGGCATCTTAGTTGCTACTATTAATGCATGTCTGTTGCTAACATCCAGATATGTTGAACAGCCCTGACTATCAATCACAGGATAAGATAAAATCGGTGTTTACTAAGTAAATTATATTCTTTGAGAATAATTTTGATGGCAAACAGAGTGACTATAAAGGTTGCTTCTCAAATTCATATAGTATGTATACTTTGAGATAGTGATAAAAGTGAGTTCATGTCATAAATAATAACACAAACAATTACTTGGTCCTCACATTAACCTGATTATCACTGTAGCTGTAGAGGCTAATATCCAGGCATGTCAATTGCTAATATCTGGGCATGACCGTTGCTAATATTCTGGCATGTCAATTGCTAACATCCAGGCATGTCGCTTGCTTATATCCAGGCATGCCAATTGCTAATTTCCAGGCCAGTCACTTGCTTATATCCAGGCATGTCAATTGCTAATATCTTGGCATGACAGTTGCTAATATCCAGCCATGTCTTTTGCTAATATTCAGGCATGTAATGTTTCACTTTGCAGACCCCTCGTAGACAAATTGCTAGATATATATTGCTTTGCTCTTGGAATCGCTACCCCTCAAGTGAAAACCATGAGGACATCAGTCTATTCACGCCAAGCACTGCACAGAACCAAATATATTCTACCCAGTATTCAGAACAACAATGCTGCTGAGTTGGCATCTACACCTATACCTAGCTTTAAAAATGTTGAGAGGCCTCTCCGGATGCCTTCAGCTCCATCAGGTATTGTTCTCTCCTGGCACTATTGTATTCCTCTTCTATTTCCTGCTGGTCATGCATTTCCAATTTCTGTAATTTGGTTTTGAATACAATTAGAAACTAGCATATCTTTAAAATGTGACCAGAAACCAAAATGATGTGATAACTTGCTGTCAATTTTAAAAAGGAAATGAACATTTTTAATTACATATATGTCACTAAACATCGCACTGCTTCAATAAAATTGGCAAATACATGCTTATATAAGTCAAGAGACAGTACTGTTTGTGTAAACTACTACATTGGTACTCTCTGGTACCATAGCAATACTATTAACATACTGTTTTCTGTGCACTGCAGGAATGGAGTGTTATCAATATAACAGTATTATGTGTTCCTGTGTATGCGCAGCAAAAGCACTCTGTCACTCAAATGCATGTTTGTAGAAGTACTGTGTTACCATTGTGCCAGGGGTGTGATATTATTGTTGTCACTATGCATAATTGTGGGAATGTTATCCTACTACTGTATATGTACTAATAAAATCTTGTGGTACCTCTGGGCATATACTCTAGAAGTATAATGTACATGCTGTGAGAATAGCAAAAACCACAGGGCTTGTTCTGTGGAAATACTATGTTACAATAGTACAATACTGTGAGATTACGATATTATTTATATGCATGCATCGTAAGATTGTGATATTGCCGCTGTTCATACACTGTTTAGTAGTACTTTGCCTCTGTGCATGCACTGGTAAAGTACTAATTTCCCACAGTGTATGCCCTGTTAGAATATGGTGTGGCCAGTGTATCACACTGTGGTCGTACTATGTTGGCACTGTGATTGCACTGCTACAGTACTACATGTATGTCATTACGGTGTCACTGTAGAATTACCGTTTTAGCAAAGTGTTAGCATCAGTGTATATTGTATTACAGAGACCGATGAAGGTATCACACATTAAGGATTTTATAATAAAGCTGTCTCTAACCAAACTCTGTTGTATATTTATATAGCGGTATTATAGTGTGTACTTATCCTTCTCTAACACTTCCTGTAGGTATACATGTTATTTTATACGGTATCAGTAATTATTAGCATAGTTTAAGGTTACAATGAGTGTGTGTTTTGTGGTGACCTTTTTGGCTACTTTTGCTTGCTGGTACTTGCTAGACCTGTCACTTTTGCTAGTACCTGCTAGACCTGTCACTTTTGCTTGCTGGTACCTGCTAGACCTGTCACTTTTGCTAGTACCTGCTAGACCTGTCACTTTCGCTAGTGGTCACCGTGATAGTCTGCATGCAGAGCATTTTTATTGGAGTTTTTCTTGCCTATCCTTTTAGATATTCACTTGTTTAGACTTCCCAACTCTTGATCGCTGTTGAGACACTTGTGGATTTATCATTTAACAAGTTACATATAAAGTGGTTGGTGTACTTTAATACAACCAGGGAGGTGCTAGAAAGCTCCCCTGATTAGCTTATTAATAAATAAGTTTTTTGTTTGTTCGCTTAAACTCTTTCTAATGATACAGTAGCATAATTATATAAGGGCACAGTTGAGTTTAGGCATTTTCTGTAATAAATGAGTCATCCCTGTCTCAGACCTTCCCCCCATGTGTTCGAAAAAAAGCTATTTGTAATCCGAAAGTGAAACAGAGAGGCTGTGATCAACTAAATGTAGCTTTTGTACCGAGGAAAAAGTTAAGGAGGTAGTTGATTCTTCTCTCTCCTGAAACCAATATTACATTACTAAGTCTTATCTTTGGGATCCAGTTTTATATGACTTTAAGGGAAGCACTCAGTAGCTATTAGAAATACTTATGATTTGGTTGAGATTCAGGAAGGTTCAAATCTTTTGCAGGTTTTGGACCACGGATGCATGTGATAGATATAGTCAAGGAGTTGTCCGCTACTCCAAGGTTGCCCAGGGTTATTCTTCCAGTACTCCCTTGGTCACCCCTTGTCATTTCCAAAAGCAAGTAGTTTTCATTTTATATTCTCCTTGAATTGCTATGTTTCAATTCTTATCAGTTTTAATCGAAGTTATCAGAAGATAAACAAGAAATGGGCAGACCTTAGAAGTTGGAATATATGCAGTATGTGGGCTGTAAAGATCGGTGAAAAATAATTGAGCAACAAAAAGTTTTCATAAGATTTACCAACCATAGAAATAGTCTAATACCTTAAAAAAACTATGGATGCTGTGCAGGGGTCGGCAATTGATGAAGTCTAGATGCTAGCCTAAAAATGATTGGTTTAAATGAGCTGTTATTAAAAATAATGGGTGGAGATTGTAAACGACAGGTGCTTATATGTTAGCCCAGAAAAAAGTCTGCAGAATATATTATATATAAATAGAATAGCTTGAGTACAGCTACGTTTTTGTTAATAGGTTAAGTCCTGTTAGAGAAACTAGCCATAGTTCTCTGGCAAAAGGGAATAATAGAAGCTTAGATAACTCAGGCTATTATAAGTTATCTACAGCAGTGAGGATGTCATATAGAGACCACCTGAACCCATGTAGAAGACTATGACTCACCTCATTTTATAATAATGCTCTATTTAGCCACTTTTTCGCTTTTCAGTTTTCCAGGGAGGGTATGTGATGCACCCTTTGTGATTCCAAGTGTCATAGCTGGTCAGTTTAAAGCTAAAATGTCTTATTGTTAAATTGACGGGTGGGTATAAAATTAGAGGCCACTTTAGTGCTTCTTCCTAAAGATCTTCTGTTGCAATCTTTCTTTGCAAAAAGAACCAAGAACATTTTCTACAGATGACCCAAACATCAGGGTCTCATGTCAGAGTGACCATCGCTAACCACTATCGATGCCTGGTTGTTCTGCAACAACAGCTCTTGGAATGCTCAGGATCCTTACATTGCAAATATTGACATTGAAGTTTTCATTCCCAAAGCAGTGGCAAGAAAACCGCTGATAGTTTTCTCAGTTATCTCCTCACTGTAAGTTGTCTCCTCTCTGCAAAGTGTCTCATTGTAATAGATGAACATATCAAATATGTTGCAGTTGTTGTTACATATCTGTTGGCATGTTTGTGTGTGTGTGCGTGCATATGTGTGTGTGCATGTGTGTGTACATGTTTGTGTGTACGCGTGTCACTAAGTGTGTGTACTTGTTTGTGTGGGTGTGGCTGTTTTGGTGTCCACATGTGTGTGTAGCTGTCTGTGTGTTGGTGTCTGTGCGTCGCCGTCTGTGTGTCACTGTCTATGCGTGTCACTGTCAGTGTATGTGTCGCTGTCCATCTGTGAGTTTGTGTGTGCGATGGTGCATGTGTGTGTACAGGTGTGTGCGTCTGTGTGTGTGTCTGTGTTTATGTTGTGAGCAAGTAAATTAATGTGTCTGTCTGTGTGACTATTATTAGAAATACCGTTATCGCTTAGCAAACAATTTTTCAAAAGTTTCAGATACGCGAGATTTATTTTGGTTTAACTTCTAGTCAATGGGGTTAACTTTGCTCAATCACAACGAGATTTTCAAGCCTGTTTAGAGGTTACCATAACCTTCAAGGGCAAGTGTTTAACTTGAAAGTTAAAGGTACATTTTAAACTATTAAGCTGGTACTATGCAAGACCGGTATAGTGCTGCTGTGGTGAACTTTAATAGAACAGTTTGCAATAGATGATTGGATCCAACACGTTGCCGTTATTCTTACATATCTGTTGACATGTCTATGTTTGTGTGTGTGTCTCTGCGCGTGTTTGTCCATGTGTTGGTGCGTTAGACATGCCTTAAAAGTTGAGGTATCGATATTTTGATTATTGTTGAAAATAACGGGTGTATATATGTGCGCCTGTGCGTGACTGTGTGTGCATATCTTGTTGTATGCGTTTGTTGTGTGTATGTTAGATTCTGTGTTTATGTACACGTGTTCGTTGTGTCTGTGTATGTCTGTGTGGCCATAATTTGAATTGTCATGAAAGCTCTGCAAAAACTATGTGTGTGCTTGTTGGTATCTGCCGGTGTGTGTGCCTGTTAATTGGTGTCTGGCTGTGTGTTTGAGCTTGTTGGTGTCTGGCTATGTGTTTGTGTGCTTGTTGGTGTCTGTGGGTGCGCGTGTGTGTGTTTGTTGGTGCCTGGCTGTAGCTGTTTGCTTGTTGGTGTCTGGCTGTGTGAGTGGGTGCGTGTTGGTGCCTGGCTGTAGTTGTATGCACTTGTTGGTGTCTGGCTGTGTGAGTGTGTGCTTGTTGGTGTCTGGCTGTGTGAGTGGGTGCGTGTTGGTGCCTGGCTGTGTGTTTGTGTGCTTGTTGGTGTCTGGCTGTAGTTGTGTGCACTTGTTGGTGTCTGGCTGTGTGAGTGTGCATGTTGGTGTCTGGCAGTGTATTTCTGTTTTTTTTTGTGCCTGTATGTGTATACATTTTTTTGTTTGAGCATGTATAGGTTTGTGTCTGTGCAAGTTGTGTGCATCTGTATGTGTCTCTGTGTTTATGGATGTGTGTCTTCGCTGCTATTATCATGTTTATTAATGTGTCTCTGTCTGTGTCTGCGTGACTATCATTAGAATCATTGACAACATAACCCAAGGTCTTGAGTACTTTCATGATATTGAAAACGTTGTCGGAAGATATCTCTTTAAACTTAGCTTAAAATAACGAAGTAATTTAAACTTTTGTTTGAGAACTACTAACCTAAAAACAAACAATTTTGGTGTAAGTTTTGCTAATAACTGCCCGAGTTAGAAAACAGGTAATTGCTTATGTTTAAGATGTTATAGCCAGTTTAGAGTTATATTTTTGTGATTATACAGATAATGAAAGTAGCAAGAGTGACTGGTAGTGGTGAAATTAATAGTTTTATAAGAGCAAAGATCATTGTGGAGGATCGTCTTAGCTTCGTAGTGATCATCGCACGAAGTATTAATACAGTGCACCCTCGAGATACGAAGTTAATTCGTTCCATGGTTGGCATCGTATGGTGAAAAAATCGTATATCGGGGTATAAAAACCATTGTAATTATACAATGCAAACACCCCTTGGTAAAAATTGTCAATTTTGTTTATAAAAATGTGTACATATTGGCAATTAGCAATAAAATAGTATGTTAACTTTAGTAATTATAGTTACCTACAGTAACTGTATCGTATTTAGTGTATTTTAATGGTTATGATCTGCAATAAAACGCAAAATTATAATGTGTGTACCAAATGCAGTACGTACGGTAAAGAGTTCTTGCCTTCAAAAGGTACGCATAACATAAGCTTTGAAGTCACTTCAAGTAAGTTTAGCTTGCTAAACCTACACTTAAAACTAAGTTTTAGTATGTATCAACTTTTTATCACGAAATTTTATCCTTCAGCAGTTCCTATCTTCACAATCACTATAAATTTTAGCCTATCGGTTTGAAACCTTTTTCACCTTAAATCAATAAGGCCGAGCGATGTGGTTATAAAAAGCGGCCCCTCGCACACTTGATCATTTAATGGCTACCGAAAAGAAAAATAAAATTTTATTTTCTATACAGGACGTACATACCTTTGGAGTAACGTGGCTTTAGCTGGTATATGTAGCGAGTAAAGCAGAGATGAGGCAAAAGCGTATCAATGCTAATTATGGTGCTGTACACTTGAAAATAAATTTAAAACGTAATGACTTGGAACTTTTTAGCAGGCTAAAAGAAGTTGTCCATTCCTGTGCAATTCTTCTACCTTTTTTATGAAAAAATTGATGGTGCAATGCAGAAAATTGCTAGCTAGCGCTTGTAAAAGGATCCAGAAAATGTGGTACAGTAGTTTGTTTTGTATGAAATGTGCACAAGAATCAATGTAACCATACATACAAAGTTTGTACGTATTTATACCTTAGGGGGGACAGGGCTTTAGCAAGTTTCAGAAAGTAATGTGGATGCGTCAACTAACCTGAGTAGCTAGTTATATGAGTTACATACATATGATGAATTGTATTCTCGTAGAAGATAACAAGTCCATATGCAAAGACATGGTTAAACAAGAGAATAAAACATGAAATCAAAAGGAAACAAATAAAATATGAAAAACATGCCACACAAGAGATAAATAATATATATTATACATGCATTGTTTTAATGTACCAGTCCACATCAGTAAATTAAACACTTGAAATATTTCTGCGAATGTGGGGTTTTCTGTATCTTCTACATCCTCGCCTTTACTAAATGGATGCTCCTTTTGAATGCTGATCGCGTGCATTACCTAGCTCATTCAAATCTTTAGTCGGAAGCTCTCTCTTGTGCTTGCTTTAATGGAGTTCTTGTTTTAATAATAATTGCAAATGCTGATTGGTTGCGATCATATTCTTTGACAATGTTGATAATACGGGTCCCTTCTTATTATTTACGACATCCAACTTTGTTGACATAGAAATCGATTTTCCTTTGTTTTGTAACGTTTGTATCGGTCTCAGATTCTATAGATAACGAATTAAATGTAGATACTTGTAGTTATATACGTATGCTGACTTAAAAGTTTACAGTAAAAGCTATAATAACGCTACAAATGAAAATTTGCTCTCGCTTGTGCATTTTACACGAAATTTTCCACGCGGATATGAGAGAAGTCGATCATCGTGTCTCTTCTAAACGTTCTAAGAATGTTTTTGGCAAACTATATTTCAGTGTCTTTTTTATTTCGACGTGTGTTATGAGCACACCAACGGCCAAATTTTAACTCGGGCGAAACTTTTCTCAAATTCGTATGGTGAAATAAAATTCGTATAGCGAGGTGAATATATCACAATGTTTGACTTCGTAAGGTGAAAAAATCGTATATCAGGGTAATCGTATCTCAAGGGTGCACTGTACATTGAATGTTTTGCATAGAACGGTTAGTTAAAATGTTGGCAAAATAAAATATGTTACAAAAATGTTCTGGATAGATTTTGAAACTGAAAAAAATATTGTATACATATCGTGAAGCAATATCGGCAACTTTTGTTAAAATGGCTGGCACTAAGTCGATAGCTAAATTTGTACATGGGTGGGAGTGAAAGGGTTAAGACTATCAAACTGCTACTATGTAAGACCGCTATCAAGCTGCTACCGTGTACTTTCAATATAGCACTTTGCGAATGATGAATGAATCAAATCTATTGCACTTACTGGTACATAGTTATATGGGTAGATAAGTGTGACTGGGTTCATGCGTGTTGGTGGGTGTTTGTGATGTGTAAGCGTGTGTGTGCGCACGGCTGCCTGTGCGTGACTGTTATTTTGTGTGACTGTGTGTGTGTGTGTGTGACTGTGTGCATGCAAGTTTGTCTCTGTTTATTGACTGAGTGTGTTTCTATGTTTGTTTCTGAGTGTTAATCTGTGTGTGTCTGTGTGTTTGTTTGCGTATCTGTGTGTGTGTGTGTGTGTGTGCTTGTTTGCGTGTTTGTGTATCTGTGTATTTGTGTATCTCCGTGTTTGTGTATCTGTGTGTTTGTGTATCTGGGTTTGTGTGCATGTATCTCCATGTGTGCGTTTGTGTTAGATTTTTTTTAAGTATAGGTTTCATAAACGTGAATTTTGTTGCAAAGATTGATCTATCGATCTTCATGTATGTATCGGTGCATGGTGCAATGTGCGTGCGCAAGCGTGTTTCTTTGTGTATGTGTGCTGAGTGTGTGTCTGTTTATTGCCTGAGTGTGTGTCTCTGTGTGTGAATCTATGTATGTCTGTGCATGTGTGTCTGTGCTTTTGTGTTTGTGTATCTGTGTGTTTGTGTATCTGTGTGTTTGTGTATCTGTGTGTTTGTGTATCTGAGTTTGTGTGCATGTATCTCCATGTGTGCGTTTGTGTTAGATTTTTTTTAAGTATAGGTTTCATAAACGTGAATGTTGTTGCAAAGATTGATCTATCGATCTTCATGTATGTTTCGGTGCATGGTGCAATGTGCGTGCGCAAGCGTGTTTCTTTGTGTATGTGTGCTGAGTGTGTGTCTGTTTATTGCCTGAGTGTGTGTCTCTGTGTGTGAGTCTATGTATATGTGCAAGCGTGTTTCTTTGTGTATGTGTGCTGAGTGTGTGTCTGTTTATTGCCTGAGTGTGGTTCTATGTGTGTCTCTGTGTGTGAGTCTATGTATATCTGTGCATGTGTGTCTGTGCTTTTGTGTTTGTGTATCTGCGTGTTTGTGTATCTGTGTGATTGTGTTTCTATGTGATTGTGTTTCTATGTGATTGTGTATCCGTGTGTTTGTGTACCTATGCGTTTGTGTATCTATGTGTCCGTGTATCTTGGTTTGTGTGCATGTATTTGTCAATGAGTGTGTTTGTGTGTTAGGTATTTTTTAAAGTATAGGTTTCGTAATCGTGAGTTTTGATGAAAAGATTGATCTAGTTATCTTCATGTATGTATGAATGCAATGTGTGTGAGCATGTGTGTTTCTTTGTGTATGTGTGCTGAGTGTGTGTTTACATGCGTTTCACTGTTTATTTTTGTATCTCTGGTGTGTTGTTTTGTGTCATTGTTTGTTGCTATGTGAGTTTGTGTAAATGTGTGTGATTGTTTTTGAGTCGCTTTGTATTGGTGTTTTTGGTTTTGTCTTTGTGTGCTTTGGTGCATGTGTTAGCACTCAGAAACATGCATACACAGTTGTCTTTGCATGCATGTTTTTGTGTGTGCATGTGTGTGTGTCTTTTTGGTTTTACAGTGTTTAAAGAATAGAGAAAGCATAATATTATTATGATTTATTATTCATCTTGAGGTGTTGACTGATGTTCTAAAAAAAGAATCAAGGAGATTGACCAACCAGAAGCTGAGATATAGCCAGCCAAACACAGGTCTACCAAAAAACATAAGTGTTTTGGTAATCATCAATATATGACGTGTGAAATCGACTTGTGTGCCATTGGTCAATTAAGCCAACTAATGCGCTCTCCTATAACAATCACGGCGTTTTAATTGGTTTAATCCCTGGAAGTATAGAACAATCAAATTGGGCCTAACAATCATCGCTCCTAGAATTCCGAACCAGTCCCTCTGACGTGTAGATTAGTGGCCATTAGTTTTAGCATAAAATAATTACACGCATCTATTATTTCGCAACATTTCGCTATCTTGCTAGTTCAGCTCAGTTTTGTTGTTCTCCTACTTAGCTTCCCTATTCAGACTCATCTTTAGCGTTGTTCAGATTTTTTAACTATAGCTAATAAATGGAATCAATTAAATCAATCGTCAATCTCGGTTATCATTTGGAATTTTCTACAAATTATATTAGTTACATCATTTATTCTATACGCAGTTATATTATTATTTTGTATAATATGCATTATGAATATTATATAAATCATAAAAAATAATCATAGATAAGATAATAGATCAATAGAAAAATCAAAGCAAAAGTTATCGTTTTCTTTTCTTATAGCAAGAGCAGCACGGTCAAGTTAGTCTTTTTAAGATTATGGCTGTAGTGAACTTCCAGTCTGTTAATAGTGACGATAATCATGAAAATCAACTAAATGCTGCAGTAGATACACAGTAGAAGAATGCTGCAGTAGATACACAGTAGAAAAATGATGAAGGAACAAAAAGTCCCATTCCTATTTCTTATTCGAAACAAACTGCAACTCGCGGATATCGCATATAGACTATACACGCGCCGTTCGTTGAACAGATGATCTTCGGAGCATATCCGTGGAGATCGAGTTAAAATTTGAAGCACAGTAGTCAAAATCTGCTCTTCTGCTTTGAAAAATCATGGCGAGAGGTTGTGGGCAAATGCCTTTACCACACAATGTTTGGATGATTTTCCTGAGAAACCAGAGCTAGTATGTAAATTATTTACTATCGCGAGAAGCGTTTCACATCTCCTAGCCAAAACAATCATTATACATAACGGCGGTAAGGGTGCGCAACTCCGGCACATGACCATTAAGTCGATTTTATACGTCACAGTTTTCGGGATTTTCGAAGGGTTTTCCTCTGATTCTTTATTAGGTAGACCTTTGTTTGGCTGTCTATATCTCAGCTTCTAGTGGGTCAATCTCCTTGATTCTTTTTTTAGAACATCAGTCAACACCTCAAGATAACTAATAAAGCATAATAATATTATGCTTTCTCTATTCTTTAAGTTTGTCTGTGTTTGGGTGCCTGTATGTGTGCATTGGGTCTGTTTGTCTGTCTTTGTGTGTGTCTTCAAGACAAGCAGGTATGCGTATGTTTTTCTGAGTCCTGGCATGTATGTGCATTTGTGTGTTTAAATTTCGGTATGTGTATCTGTGGGTAATTGTGTGGCTGGGTGTGGTGTGTTTACTGTGCATGTGTCGGTGTCTGTTTGCATGTTTGCACACGCGTTTGTGTATACATGTGTGTGTGTGCGCGCTTGTTGGTCTCTGGCTGTGTGTGTGCTTGTTGGTGTCTGGCTGTGTGTGTGTGTGTGTGCGTGCGTGTGTGTGCTTGTTGGTGTCTGGCTATGTGTGTGTGTGCTTGTTGGTGTCTGGCTATGTGTGTGTGTGCTGGTTGGTGTCTAGCTATGTGTGTGTGTGTGCTGGTTGGTGTCTGGCTGTGGAGTTTTCTTTTTTTATTGCTCGTGTGCCTGTATGTGTAAGGATTTTGCTTGTGTTAGCATGTATATGTGTGTGCAAGTTGTGTGCATCTGAATGTGTGTCTGTGTTTATGTATGTGTGTCTTCGCTGTTATTAATTATTTTATGATTGTGTGTCTGTTTGTGTCTGCATGACTATCACTAGAATTGTCATCATTTTTCTTCAAACCTTGTTCCAAATGTTGCAGATACGCCAGATTCAATTGGGTAAACTTTGTTCAATCACAACAAGGTTTTCAAGTCAGTCAAGAGGTTACCATAATCTTCAAAGACAAGTTTTTAACTTGTCCTTGAAGATTATGGTAACCTTTTGACCTTATGAATCCTACTGGACAAGTTTTTAACTTGTCCAGTAGACGCATAAATGTGTTTTATATGGTCCAGTGCTGTAGACGCATCATTGAGACTTCCCCAGCAATTGCGTAGTAACTTCATTTCATTATTCGCTGACAACATAACCCATGGTCTTTAGGACGTTCCTTATATTGAATACGTTGTCCGAAGATATCTCTATAAACTTAGCTTAAAATAACAAAGCAATTTAAACTTTTGTTTTGAGATTTACGAACTTAAAAACAAACAATTTTTTTTAAGTTTTGCAAATTACCGCACGAGTTAGAAAACAGGTAATTGCTTATGTTTATGATATCATAGCCAAATTTAGATTTAGGTTTTCGTGATTATACAAACAATTAAGGTTTTAATTGCCTGATAGTGGTGAAAGTAATAGTCTTGTAAGAGCAAATAAACATTGTGGAGGATCGTCTCAGCTTCGTAGTGATCGCTTCACATAGCTTTATCATCTCACGAAGTACATGTATATATACAATGATTTTTTTGCTTAGCAGTGTTAGTTGAAATGTTGGCGAAATAAAATACGTTACAAAAATGTTCTAGATAGAGTTTGAAATTGGAAAAATATTATATACATATGAAGCAATATCGACAATTTTCGGTAAATTGGCTGGCAATAGGCCGATAGCTAAATTTTTTCCTGGATGGCAGTGAAGGGGTTAGGACTATCGAACTGCTACCATCTAAGACGGCTATTAAGCTGCTACTGTGTACTTTCAATATAGCATTTTGTGATTGATGGACGAATCAAATCCATTGCACCTACTGGTACATATCTTGGTACATAAGTGCATCTGGGTTCATGCGTGTTGGTGGGGATTTTTGCGTGTGTGTGTGCGCGCGCATCTGTCCCCGTGTTATGTGTCTGTGTCTTTGCAGTTGTTAGTGTGTTTATGAATGTGTATCTGTCTGTGTCTGCATGACTATCATTAAAATTACCATCTTTTTTCTGGAAACCTCGTTCCAGATGTTGCAGATATGCCAGGATGACTTTTGTTTAATAACAATATTTTCAGGTCGGCCAAGGGGTTACCATAATCTTCGAGGACAGGTTTTTCCCTGAAAGTTGAACATACATTTAAAACTATTAAACTGTCACTATTTAAGATCACTATCAAGCTGCTACTGTGAACTCTCAATAGAACATTTGGCGATTGAAGGACGAATCAAATCCATTGCATTTACTAGTACATACGTGTATCTCGTTACGTAAGTGTGTTTTCATGTGCACGGGTAGATGCGCACATGTGTGCGTGCATGTGTGTGTGCGTGAGGGTGCGTGCGTGTGTGGTGTATGTGTAGAGTGTGTATGTCTGTGTACGTTTATGTCTGTTCCTGTTCTGTTGTGAGCAAGTATATGGATGTATTTGTTTGTCTCTGTGTCTGCGTGATTATTATTAGAATTACCATCAATGCTCTGTAAACATTTTTCCAAATTGCGCAATATCGCGAGATTTAATGTGGGGAACTTTATTCAATCACACTAAGCTGTTTTAATCCCTCAAGAGGTTACTGTGCAGTTTTTTACCTAAAAATAAAAGGTAGATTTAAACTATTAAATGTGTGGGTTTGTGTGTGTATGCATGCGTGTGTGTGCGTGTGTATATGCTTGCATGTTGGTGGGAGTTTGTGTGAGCGTGTGTCTGTGCAAGCGTGTGTTTGCGCATGACTGCGTTTGCGTGACTGTATGTGTGTGCAACTATGTGTGCATGCAATTGTGTGTCTGATTAATCGCCTGAGTGTGTTTCTGTGTGTGTCTCTGTATGTGAGTTTGTGTATTTCTGTGCACATTTTTGTCTGTACACCTGTGTGTGTTTGTATATCTATCCGTTTGTGTATCTGGGTTGGTGTACAAGTATCTGTCCATGCGCGTGTTTGTGCGTTAGACCCTTTTTAAAAGTATAGGTTTCTTAATCATGAATCTTGTTGAAAGATTGATCTAGCACCCTTCATGTATGTATGGGTGCATGGTGCAATTTGTGTGGCCAAGCGTGTTTCTTTGTGTATATGTGCTCAGTGTGTGTTCAGACGTGTTTCTCTGTTTACTTTTGTATCTTTGGCGCGTTGGTTTTTGTCATTGTTTGTTGCTGTGTGTGAGTTTGTGTAACTGTGTGTACCTGTGTGTGATTGTTTGTGTCGCTTTGTGCTGGTGTTTTTAATTTTGTCTTCGTGTGCTTGCTTGCGCGTGTTAGCACACAGAAACATGCATGCACGATTGTATTTGCATGCGTGTTTCTGTGTGTGCTTGTGTGCGTCTTTATGGTTTTACTTTCTTTGTGTTTGTGTGCCTGTATGTGTGTATGGGTTTTTTTTGTATGTGTCTACAATACAAGCAGGTATGCGTGTGTCTATCTGAGTTTCTGCATGTATGTGCGTTTTTGTCTGTACATTTTTGTACGTGTATTTGTATGTATTTGTGTGTGGTGTGTGTTGTGTATGTGTACTGTGTGTTTGTGTGTGGTGTTTGTGTGTCTGGACATTTTTGTATGTCTGTTTGTGTGTGTGCGCGCAGGTATGGTATGTGGTGTATGTGTACTGTGTGGGCTTGGTTTGTACTGGGTTTGTACATATGTGCATCTGTGTGTGGTGTGCATGCATATGTGTACTGTGTGCGTGCGTGAGTGTGTGTCGCTGTCCGTGTCTGTGTGTATGTCCGTGTGCATTTATATATGTGCCTGTTCTGTTATGAGCAAGTATATGAATGTATTTGTTTCTTTCTGTGTCTGCTTGAATATTATTCCACTGTCATACAGCCCACGACCAAAGAGATGGCCAGAGATATTGGCAAAAAAATAAAGGGTACTGATGGTTGAGAAATGCAATATTAGCAATCAAATGGCTCTGCAGTGCAATAGGATAACTGCAATTGTAGCGTTAATGTACTGGGTGTGGGTGTTATTATATACAACAATAAGCAATAATGAATATAAAATATGTTTATATTTTCCCCCTGCAATAGGAGAAATGCAATATTGGCAGATATTAGAAGTAAAATGCACTGATATTCTTAGAATAATCAATTTTATTAATATACCCTAGGACACTTATGTATTCGCGGCATCTAACTTTCGCGTTTTCGCGGCAACAGCCTCTTGCGAAAATTTCATGAGCGAAACTAAACTATCATAACGAACGAGCGAAAACGCGAAAATAAATGGCTTTCTTCATTGATATTCACAATAAAATCGTCATATTAGAAATGCAGGCAATTTTCGTGTGTGGTTGGCTCATTGGGCAAGTTTTGCTAAACTCATTATAGCTAATGCACCGACTGAGCAGCTTGGCAAAACAAATTAAGATAATAAATTTTTTTTGGAAAAGCCTAGACAAATGAAGAAGATGATGATATTAGTTTAGTCATTGAATTTGTAACTGATGAGGATGACAGTCTGGTAGGAAAGTCATAAAATTGAATAATAATTATTGTGGTGATGAATTTTATTACCAACCAAAAGCAATAACAACCCGGTGCCATGGCCACCGCGGCACCGCGTGCTATAAATACTTGAATTCTAATATTGGTACCAATCAGTCACTGCGGCTTTGACGTCATTGATAGTCTAGGAAACAAATGGCAGCAAGCGATCAAATTACATTATTGATCTAGCCTACACATTTCTACCTGCGGTTCACAAATACAAACTACCGTACTTTTCGGACAATTAGCAGCTACTTTTTTCTGATGATTTGAGCCATGCGTTTTATAGGTAGGCCTACAAGGGTGCGGCTAATATATGTGGCTTATTCTGTGGCTTTTTCTTTCACCACTAGGGCGCACTAACGGGAATCTCCAATTAGTGCACTTTTAGCTGTGAAAGAAAATACGAAACAATGCCTCACGGTACTGTCCCGTTAGGCACTAAGTTAAAAAGCGTCGGATAATACGAAACTGTGCCGTTCTGCACTGTTCCGTTTTAAATGGCGTTAAAAAGCACAGTCCTTAGTTCTGCGGCCTATAGTAAGGTGCGGCTTATGTATTGTTTTATTATCGTTTTTGGAAAATAAAGCACATGTAGCTTATATAGAGGTGCGGTTTATAGTCCAAACAGTACGGTAGTCCCAAATTAAAAAATATTTCGTACCAGCGAACTGGACCTGAGGAATCTAATGTTTGTTCCACTGCATTTATTTTCACATCACTGTATTTTCGCACTCATCAGAGCTGCGAAATTAAGTTCCAGCGAAATTTTACTCTGTATGCTACTCACGAAACTAAATACTAGCGAAATATAAGTGTCCTAGGGTAGTAATAATAGAAAAACAATACACAATTTTGTTTACATTTCAAAACGTCATAGGTAGCAATATCGAGAAGTTGTGGTATTTATATAGGTTTTTAGAAAATTTATTTAAAAAGTGTTTGGTCATGACAAACAACTACAATGAAAGGAAAATATTACACGTTTATATCTCTCCCTTGCAATAGGAGAAATGCAATGTTGGCCAATATTATAAGTAAAATGCACTGATATTATTAAAATAACCAATATTGTTAATATAGTAATACAGCAATAATAGAAAACCTATGAGCGTTCATGCGTCTCGAAGATTTCTGCAAACTGCAGCAAAATAAAAGCTGTTATAAAAGTGTTATGAAGCTGTAGGCCTAATTTACTGTAATGTATGTAATTCAACAACAATAAAGAAATATGTTTATTATAACTATGAAATGCAAAATTAGAAGTAAAATGGCAAGCTACTGTGTACTATACACAGTTTGAAAGTTGCTTGCGTTGAATGTACAATGGTTTTGATAAGCGATCTTTAACAGAAAGCGAGTAAGAGCATTCACACGTATAAAAACGTAGCAAAATAAAAAATGTTCTCGTCATGAAGGGGTGTTGTAGTTCGGCCCTAGCTTGTACATACGTTGTAAAGAATTTCGGCTAACGTTTCAAATAATGAAACCTTCAGTGATTGGACAAAAACACAGGCTGATAAACTGTGTACCACAATTTCGTACCTGCAAATCGGTCTACGCCTCAAACGGTCTACGTTTATTACAGAAACCTTCAAATAAATTCGATTACAAGTAAAAAATGCCATAGACTGATGAAACGAGCACGGTTTTCTCGTGAAATGCGCACTGCTAAATAGTTGTACAATCGGTCACACGGCTTTATTGGCGTTTCAATTTTCGGTCTTAACTTTTATTAAACCGAGCTTTTCAAGCTTTTTGTGGCAATTTTCGTTCAAATTAATCTGTCTATTTGTGTATAATCCGATCAGATGGGTAAGTTTTAAGATATTATCATAGGTTTACAAAGACTTGGTAACATATTTAAATAGGTTTAAATGTGTTTTGTATCGTTATTATACTTTAACGACTTTAAATTTCGACGCTTAAATTTTTTGATGAAATTTTTTGACGACGGTTCGTCTCATTGTTGATGAATAATTTTCGTAAGTTGTGTGCACATGCATTTATCATAAAAACTCCCACACTTCCGCTCCGCTCGTGTGGTCGTGGGATTACCATCAATGCTCTGCAAAATTTTTTCGAATAGGTGATATAGCGAGACTCAATGGGGGGAACCTTGGTTCAATCACACTAAGCTGTTTTAATCCGTCAAAAAGTAAAAGTAAAATTACTAGTAAAGAAAGTAAAAGGTACATTTGTAACGATTTAATGTGTGTGTGTGTATGCTTGTGTGTGTGTGTGTTTGCCTGTGTGCGTGTGTGCCTGTGTGCGTGTGTGCGTGTGTGTGTGTGTGTATGCGTGTGTGCGTGTGTGTTTGCACGTGTGCGCATACGTTTTGGTGGGTATTTGTGGGAGTTTGTGTGCAAGCGTGTGTGTGCGCACGACTGCTCGCATTTGTGCATGTGTGTCTGTCTGTGTTTAAATGTACATGTATGTGTCTGCGTTGTTGTGAGCAAGTTTATGACTCTGTGTCTGTCTTTGCGAATATTGTTAGAATTACTGACATCGCCTGCAAAGTAAATTTTTAAATGTTGCAGATGCACGAAATTCAATGGGGGAACTTTGTACAATCACCACAAGATTCTCAAGTCTGTCAAGTGGCTACCATAATCTTCAAGAACAAGTTTTCAACCTGAAAGTTAAAAGTACATTTAAAACTATCAAACTGCTACTATGTAGGACTGCTATCAAGCTGCTACTGTGAACTTTCAATTTTGCGATAGATGAATGGATCAAATAAATTGCTGTTATTTACATAGCTGTTGATCTATCTGGGATTGTGGGCGCGAGTGCGTGTCTATTTCTCTGTGTATGCGCGCGTGCATTGTTGTCTGTGTGTCCGTGTATGTGTGCGCGGGTCTGTTAGAGTCTGTGTTTATGTTCATGATTGTGTTGTGCGAGTGTCTGTGTGACTATTATTAAAATTACCGTTAGTACTGGCAAACTTGTTTTCCAATTGTTGCAGACTCACAAGATTTAGTGTGTGCATATGTGTAGCGTGTGTAGAGTATGTGTGCATCAGTGTGTGTGTTGTGTGTATGTGCGTGTGTGTATGGTAGAATTTGCGTTTATGTACATGTGTGCATTGTGTATGTGTCTGGGTGTGAACATGTATGTGTGTGTATTAGTGTTGGGCCGGTATTTGGTTATCCGCTCGGACCGACACCGAGGGATTCTCGCTATCCGAGGAAACCAATCACTTTTAGTGACAGCTAGTTATTCGCGGCCAGCTTGATATGATCAGTATCTATCCGTAATAGCCTATCGGTAAATGGTTATCCAGATGGATTTTTGTTGCTTTGGAAATTCTTCGATTGTTATTGGTTAATTGCAAAAACACCTCTTTGACGAACATGGTAACCTCAGCGCGCATTGGCGAACGAATTCAACGGACTTTTCCACGCTTACCGTATCTACTATTATATTACGTTAAATTGGTAATGCCGGTAATCGGTAAAGTACTTACTTTATTTTACATAACTATTAATGGAATTGTAGCTAATAAAATAATTTTATTATAACTTTTATATACATGTAATTAAAAATTTATAAATAGTAATTAATTTTAATTAAACAGTTTTGATATTAATTTCAAATGGTTTTTCAAGTTGATATCTCTGGAAAGACTTGAATTCATGATACCATTTGCAAATTGTTATAGATATAACGTTGACTGCTATGCTAGCAAGCTCAGGTCAAACTTTCAAATTTTTAAATGTTATAGCTAAATAAATAGGATAATTTGTAAAAAATGACCACGTTTCCTTCGTTGTAATTAATAAGTACAAAACCAATGTCTTACACCATGGCATCATCTACCCAAAAGAAGCTGGACAGCTTCGGAATGACCGATCTTGATCACAGCGATTCTCCTCAGCTCTCTATCATACTCTCCTCTCCCCCAAGGTCTCAGGTGACTTCAACCCCACACAGTAAGAAGAATACTAGAACACCAATACACATGTTGAATAGCGATGAAGACGAAGGTAAGCAAAGCATTCATGATTTAATATCTTACAAACAACTTATCCATCAAGTCTTAAAGATAACCATAAATAAATACTCAAATATAAATGCATATTGTAAGAATACAAATCTTTCGATAATAATCTCATTGGTCCACTAATGTCACTAATCCCCTGATAACTGATAACTACAGAAGTATACGGAATGCCCCACACCTCCCTTATGTATGTACCCAAACAGTTACTTGATTTAAACTTGTTGTTTCAGATATCTCATGTGTTGAGGAAACAGGCACCAAAGCTAGGCTTCAACCAGTCATAAAATCACAGAAGCTTTCTAAAGGGGAATCTATCCACCAGCTCTTTAGAACTCCTTACTCTTCAAGTTTGGCAAATTACAAGAAGCTTACTACTGCTGTAGCTACATTTATCTTCAAAGAAGGCCATTTCAATGATTACTATTTTCGTATACCACTGTACACTGTGGAGAAGACAGGCTTCAAGGAATTGCTGTCAACTTTTGACCCATTGTAAGTAAAACTGAAATTGGCACAGTAAGTGGATTTGGCAAGGTTGTCATATTAGTATGTAGACTTTAGCGCACTTTGTTCACGTCAACTGCCCTGTTGACTATGACTGCACAATTACGCAGTAGCCGGATACCCTTAAGTTTTCTATTTTATACAAGTAATGAGAGATAAGAGGAAGCATAATAACACACAGATGCAGCTAATGCATGACCTCTGCTTAAATTTTCTTTTAAAAAATTCCGACCTGTTTAACAAAATTACCCAGGAATTATGATAAGCTAGCCAACTTTCTGTTAAGATGTGGAAATGTGTAAAAAATACATGATTGCTTTGCCATTGGTGCTTCTATAGGTACACTCTCCCAAACTGATCGTATTTCTTGAGAACGCTGCTGCCAGCTATGTACAGTGAGACAGTCAGACGTGTCCGAGATGAACTAGGAGCTGTGAAGTTTTTTAGCGCCATTACTGACCATTGGTTAACGGATGAATTTGAGCTCAAGACACGGCCGTTACAGGTAACCAATCTTGACTTTTCTCGATATGTTATATTTTTCACGCCCCCCAACTATTTTGTAACAATAATGAGAAACCATGATGACAAGCAAAATTGAAGTGAGCCCCGAAACTATTGAAAGCTTACCCAGAAACAAATATTGGGATGCACAAACAAGATCAACCAAGGTTGTTTTATGGTGATTTTTCTTCACAAGTCTGTTGTTGAGTTTAATTAAAAGTATGATTTTAGTCTTATTGCTGTTATAACCACACGGTGAGTATAGAAACAGATAGATCATGTGAGACAAGATGTTATTTGATTTTCGTATTAACAATCAAGGCTTGGGTGGGTGGTGCAAGCAGAAAACATCATGGTCATTGGTTTGCTTACTAATAAAGTATTAAGATTGCCAGTTCTATGTATGTCTAATGTATAGCGCCTTCATTTCAATATACATATTGTGTTTATAAACTGTTCCTCTAAAGAGGAACTCTTATTTTCTGTTTGATTATTTCTTGTATATTTAAAGGTCAGCCACTGTCCAGAAAACCACACTGCAGCTAACATTCAGTTGATGTTGGACCAAGTGTTTCTATATTGGTAGTTGGATGCTGAGAAGCAAGTATCCGTTACAACAGATAATGCTTCAAATATTTCCACTGCTGTCAGAGATCAAGGTAAATTATAGTTCATTTTATGCCTTTGGCCTACTTGGTCTGATAACCAATTCTTATCTTTTTTCATGGAATTTAAGTTTGTAGAGTTTGTAATTCGTATTGAAATTAATGGTCCGAGTGAACTTCCTTCAAGTATCAAACTATCCAAATAGTTTTATCATTTCCAGACTAGTTACGAGTACAATGTTTTGGCCACCGTTTGAACTGGGCAGTTACTTCTACTTTCAGGAAGTACGATGAGGAGATACACCCTTCGTTAGCTGCCATCAAGAAGATTGTAGGCCACTTTGCCCACTCTCACAAGAAGAAGTGATTAATGAAAGAGGCACAGGTATGTTTGACAGTACTTTGTTTACCATTCTCACAAGACTGGACATTCCAAAACAAGTTATTATTTAATAAATAATAATTATATACATTTGCAGATAAATAATATTTATATGCAAATGTATATCATAATGACAAGTACGTGTATTAGAATACAGTGATGGCTAATAGTGGTTCCCCTAATTGATCAGAAACACGAAGGGCAAGTCTTATTCTGATCATCATAGATATAGCTTTGAGAATCGCCCATGATGCTGTTACACTCCTAATATCATTGACATTGGAGTGTTTATATCAGACTGTTTGCAAGTAAAAATGTAGTCCGTTCAACCCAAAAGCTATTTGAAATAGCGGTCTTTCACGCTGCAGCTGCCAGATCTACAAGCACGTAGATTTGTCAGTTGCAGCAAAAAAGTTATATATATATAACATCCTTTTCTAACATTTCAATTCTTGCATTCAGGATCGCCTGAACATGAAGAATCACTGCCTATTAAAAAATGTTTGACTAGATGGGGTAGCACCTTCCTCGCCATACAGAGGATGTTGGAGCAATAGAGGGCAGTAAGAGTGGTACTCTCAGCTGATTATTCAGCCACCTATCTACTTCTATCCAATGTTGAGCTAGACATCGACTGCTATAATTGATGCCATGATGCCCATATCATTAATTACAATTAATGACATAATTATGTTATCATATTAAAAAAAGAATTTTTGTTGACACTTTGAATGTGTCTTATAGTGTATAATACTATAGAAACACTGATTATGGCTACAAAAGCTTTTTATTAAGAGAGCACAACTTGATTTAAGCTTTATAAGGTATGAACTCAATCATCTCTATCGACCATGTGAATCGTCTCCTATGACATATGTAGTTACCTACATTGATTTAGCCTAAGTTTCCTGAAAAGTTGTATCAGCTATGAGGGTGGAGAGCGGGCAACCGTAACTAGCCGTGGTTCTGACTAAGGCTTCTACACAATAGCATACGACAAAGATAACCGCATGCTTGCTAGTTTTACCCCACTCTGCATGGGCATGTACACATGGGCATGGGCATGTATACTCAAATTCCTTTATATTTAGAATCATGAGCTATACATAAGTATTTATGACAGCAGTAATTTTCTGTGTTAGATGCATCATTCTTAAACTAAGTACATGTACCTGCTTCTGTATTTGAGTCACGAGTCTCTCATCTATTTTCTACATAAACTGCATCCTTGTTAGTTATGTAGACAAAAGCGGTCATGTGGTATTGTACAGCCAACTGCATTCTTCCAATGTCCACCCCAAGCTATTGTACGGGTGGCTTTTGTACCAACCAAGAGGAAGATGTGGGAGAGTGGACATGTTTAATCAGGAACTCAAACTAAACTCAGCTATCCTATAAATGTTACACTGAGCAAACAGATCTCAATCAAAGTAGGCTGTATCAGTTCTCAGCCACTTACAACATTTCCATTTTTTGTTTTGTGTCATCAAGTGGTTGCAGTTAACAGAAGAATCGATACCACCTGCCTTTTTAGTTTTATACCAAAAGATTTTAGCACAAAAACATTTCAAAAATTTGGAAATGTAATTGGGAACATTAGATCTGTTCTTCTGGCTAGTAACAAGTTAATTACTAAACTCGTTTGAGGTTTATGTGTCTCAATGTCTATGATTACACATTTTTTGTTTTTTAACTTCAAATGTGCATTCACACATTTAATTTATCACATTTGGGGCGATTTATCGGAGTTGTGTTTTCACAACTAATACTCGGGCATTCCATTTGCTAATATCCAGACATGTCTGTTGCTAATACTCAGGCATGTCTGTTGCTAATATCCAGGCATGTCACTTGCTAATACTCAGGCATGTCACTTGCTAATATCCCCGCATGTCACTTGCTAATATCCAGGCATGTCAATTGCTAATATCAAGGCATGTCAGTTGCTAATATCCAGTCATGTCAGAAATGTCTGTTGCTAATACTCAGGCATGTCAGTTGCTATTATCCATGCATGTCACATGCTAATATCCAGGCATGTCAGTTGCTACTATCCAGGCATGTCAGTTGCTAATATCTAAAGCATATCAGTTGCTACTATCCAGGCCTGTCAGTTGCTAATATCCATGCATGTCACGTGCTAATATCCAGGCATGTCAGTTGCTACTATCCAGGCATGTCAGTTGCTAATATCTAAAGCATATCAGTTGCTACTATCCAGGCGTGTCAGTTGCTAATATCCAGGCATGTCGGCCAAAAGTTGGAGTTGGAATGACATCCCGTCTGTTTAGAATTTGAAATGTAGTTTGCAAACCAAACCCGATTCAAACTTCGACTATTCAAAATGAGTCACCTTTTTAGCCAATGAATTACCAAATCGATATCCATACTGTTTTCTTGCATTTGCGTCGCTGTTAACATTGCAATATGTGATTGTTCACTTCTATGTTGTACTCTGTCAATGATGGCTGTTCAAAATAGACAAGCATAATATGAAGATTTTGCTGATCTGGTGTCGGCGACTGATACAAAGGCAGTTTTACAACAATTTTTCGTTTTACACTAAACCCACTTTGTGGGTGTGAAAGCAACTCCTATAATTACCCCGGTGTAGATGCACCTATAAGAGCTTTTATAAAATTTGGAACTTGTTAGTTAGATCAATTTTCTGGTATTTGCAAAACATTGGACACATTAGCCAATTAGCTAGCATGAGACTAATTTTATCAGCCCGCACGTGATTGGCTGATCTGAAGCCTCACAGAGTTTAAAGTTTGACTTGCAATAAAATTCACATTACAGTTATTTGATATAAAAAGGTTCACCATTTTTTACTCTGTTGTGTTGCAGGTGCAAAATATGTGAGAATGTGATTACAAGCTCTTAAAAGCTAAAAAAACGAACAGTTAATCGCAGCCACACGAGACCGCCGTAGTTTGAATTCGCTCTCCAAAACGGCTCAAATGGAACATACTTGTCACAGGATGGTTTCTGTTTACACTTTCATGCAATCTCATTCGTCAAAATATTTTCACAAATATACTTCACGCATTCAATGAAACCATGTCTATTGTTCTTACGCGTCTGTTTTATCGTCATTGTAATGCTGTCACTTTTAGCACTGATATCTTATAACTTACTGTAAAAATTCGTTAAACTTTTCAACCTTAGCTCGAATGAGTACATATCGTTGTCTGATGATCATGATGAGCCTGTTGGTTACCTGTGATAATCGAAAAGTGCTGCAAAAATTATTTCCGAAGTATTGGGTCACATGATCAGATTAAGACTTGATGAGTAGTCCAAGCCAAAAGAAAACTGTAAAGTAGCGAGCATCTATATTTGATACGGGGTCTTCGGCAAAACCTGAAGTGTTTGTCATAAACTAGTGCTACAATAAGTTTTATATTGAGCTTTTATTGGCCTTTCAATTCTCGTGCGAACATCACGTGACAAGACGATAACCAAACTGTAATGAATACGTCAAATAAATAAAGAGATTCCAATTTATGGTGGCTTTTCATTTTTGAGTGTTTAAGAGCTAGTAATCACATTTCCACATATTTGGCACTTACAACACAACAGAGTAATACATGGTGAATTTATTGATACCAAATAACAAATGTGAATTTTGTTGCAAGTCAACCTTTAAGCTTTTTTCTTGCTCATTGCTGAACCACCAAGCTAGTGGAATTTTTCTTTACTATTGCTTTGTAGATTGTGGGACGCTCCTCTACCACCCTGGTATTCCAGCTTGGAAATCAGTTTATTAAGACTCCAGTTGGACTTACAGGGGAATTAGAAAGCACGCAACCTCTAAGCATAGATGATTTGGTAAGATCAAGGTTAGTGTTCTAGAAAGTACTGGCGCATTGCCTTCTCATGTTTTAGATCCTATGGCAAAACATTGCATACGGTATGTTAATATGATCATTTTTGCTGTATCAATATTTGATTTTTATTGTAGTCACCGCTGCAAATGAGTGATAGAATAGCGTACCCATGTCAAGCATCCCAGAGTCTACTACAAAAATCCGGTGTAACTACTTTGCAGACAAAAAGGCACCCTGCTGGCTATGTACTCAAGAAGTAAGTCATATGCACTGCAGCAAGACTCGCTTACATTGCTGTCAATACTGACAGCATAATGACATATAGGCTGCGCTGTCATGTCACTATGACATGTTCACACACTTGCTCTAGGATTGCATTGGTATGCCACAGAATATGATCATAGACATCTGTAGACCTATCATAACATATCATAACCCGAGAAAATCAACTGTAAACAGTTTTAAATAGAAGTTGAATGATGCTTCACATCCAGGCATGTCAGTTGCTAATATCCAGGCATGTCAGTTGCTAATATCCAAGCATGTCAGTTGCTAATATCCAAGCATGTCAGTTGCTATTATCCAAGCATGTCAGTTGCTAATATCCAGGCATGTCAGTTGCTGATATCCGGGCATGTCACTTGCTAACATTCAGGCATGTCACTTGCTAACATCCAGGCATGTCACTTGTTAATATCCAGGCATGTCAGTTGCTAATACCCAGGCATGTCATGTGCTAATATCCAGTCATGTCAGTTGCTAATATCCATGCATGTCAATTGTTAATATCCAGTCATATCAGTTGCTAATATCCAGTCATGTCAGATGCTAATATAGCCATAGATGACATAGCAATATTTCCATACTATGGCCATACTGCTTTCTGTGCACGGCATCGCTGGCATGCTATCAATGTAACAGTATTAGGTTGGCTGTGTACGCACCGTGAAAGCACTATGTTACCCAAATGCATGTCTGTAGAAGTACTGCGTTACCACTGTACAAGCGATGTGGGAGTACTGTTATCACTGTGCATGGTTGTGAAAATATTATGTTAGTACTGTACAGTGAATGCTAGGAACGCTGTGTTACCCCTGCATATGTATGGGATTATGTTACTCATGTATATGTACTGTGGAAATGTTATGTTACCACAGTGCATATACTGTAGAAGTAACGTGTATGCATTGTAGAAATAACAACTTACCACATTGCTTGCATTGTGGAAGTACTGTGTTGCTATTGTACAAGCATGGTGAGAGTGCGATGTTATCTATATTCATTCATTATGAGATTGTGATGGTGCCACTTTGCACTGTTTGAGTACTACATTGTCACTGTACATGCACTTTTGGAGTACTACGTTTATTTTGTTACAATTTCACTGTAAAAAGACTATGTTATCAAAGTGTGAGCATCAGTATATATTGTATTACAGAGACTGATGAAGGTATCACACATTCAGGATTTTATAATAAAGCTATCTCTAACCAAACTCTACTGTATATTTATAGAGCGGTATTTTAGTGTGTACTTTTCCCTTTTCTTAGATTACTTGTAGCTTTATAGCCTATTTCATATGGTGTTAGTAATTATTAGTATAGTTCAAGGTAACAGCGAGTGTTTGTCCTGTTCAGCCCGTTTTTGCCGCTTCCACTTACTGCTACCTGCTTGACACTTCACCTATGAACTGGAATAAATCAAGCATCAGCCATAGTTATAAGTAAGAAATGATTTAGCAGAAATAAGGTGGTTAAGTAGAAAGAGGTTGTTAAACTCTAACACCACTAGGTTTGTATGCTAAACACAACTGATTGGTTTAGTGCCAAATAAGCTTTCTGTTTGTTCACTTGAACACTTACTACTCTACGGGAGATGATATGGTAGCATATACAATACCACACAGAGGAGTGAAGACATTTACTGTAATAAATGTCACCACTTCTTTCTTGGATTATTTCAGTGTGACCCAAAAGTAAATGTTATCCGCAATCTCAAAGTGAGACTGAGAGGCTGTGATCAATTAAATAGAGACTGTGTACTATGGCAAAGGTTAGGGAGGTAATTGACTATTATCTCTCATAAAGCCAATATGATGGCACTAAGGCTTATTACAGTGAAAACCAGCCTTATATCACATCAACAGTAGTACTCAATGGCTATTACCCTAGGACACTTATGTATTCGCGGCATCTAACTTTCGCGTTTTCGCGGCAACAGCATCTCGCGAAAATTTCATGAGCGAAACTAAACTATTATAACGAATGAGCGAAAACGCGAAATTAAATGGCTTTCTTCATTGATATTCACAATAAAATCGTCATATTAGAAATGCAGGCAATTTTCGTCTGTGGTTGGCTCATTGGGCAAGTTTTGCTAAACTCATTATAGCTAATACACCGACTGAGTAGCTTAGCAAAACAAATTAAGATAATAAGTTTTTTTGGAAAAGCCTAGACAAATGAGGAAGATGATGATATTAGTTTAGTTATTGAATTTGTAACTGATGAGGATGACAGTCTGGTAGGGAAAGTCATAAAATTGAATAATAATTATTGTGGTGATGAATTTTATTACCAACCAAAAGCAATAACAACGCGGGGCCATGGCCACCGCGTGCTATAAATACTTGAATTCTAATATTGGTACAACATCAGTCACTGTGGCAGGGAACTTGACATCATTGATAGTCCAGGAGAAAAACTGCAGCAAGCGATCAAATTGCATTATTGATCTCGCCTACACATTTCTACCTGCAGTTCACAAATACAAACTACCGTACTTTTCGGACGATTAGCCGCTACTTTTTTCTGATGATTTGAGCCATGTGGCTTATAGGTAGGCCTACAAAGGTGCCGGCTAATCACTGTGGCTTATTCTGTGGCTTTTTCTTTCACCGCTAGGGCGCATTAACGGGAATCTCCAATTAGTGCACTTCTAGCTGTGAAAGAAAATACGAAACAATGCCTCACGGTACTGTCCCGTTAGGCACTAAGTTAAAAAGCGTCGGATAATACGAAACTGTGCCGTTTTGCACTGTTACGTTTTAAATACCAAAGTTGCTACCACGTTAAAAAGCACAGTCCTTAGTTCTGCGGCCTATAGTAAGGTGCGGCTTATGTATTGTTTTATTATCGTTTTTTGGAAAATAAAGCACATGCAGCTTATATAGAGGTGCGGTTTATAGTCCAAACAGTACGGTAGTCCCAAATTGAAAAATATTTCGTACCAGTGAACTGGACCTGAGGAATCTAATGTTTGTTCCACTGCATTTATTTTCACATCACTATATTTTCACACTCATCAGAGCTGCGAAATTAAGTTCCAGCAAAATTTTACTCTGTATGCTACTCACAAAACTAAATACTAGCGAAATATAAGTGTCCTAGGGTAGTAATGTTTATAGTTTGGTAGGGATTCAGGCGTGTCCAAATTGTTTGACGGTGCTGGACCATGGATGCATTCGACAGAGATAATCAAGGAGTTGTCTACTACTTTTTATTTTATATTCTCTTTGAATTGTCCTGCTTTACTTATATTCAGTTTTAATCAAAGTTATCAGAAGATAAACTAGAAATATGTAAACCTTAGTAACTGGAATATATGGAGTGTGTGAGCCATATAGATCAGTGAATCATAGTTGAGCAAAAATTAGGTTTGCATAAGATTTACCAAACATAGAAAGAGTTTGGTAACTTCAAACTCAACTATGGATGCTGTGCAGGGGAATTTGGTAAAGTTTAAAAGCTATCCTAAAATGATTGCTATGGTTTAGATGGGTAACAACCGCACAATTGCCCTTAGTAAACTTTTTCCCGACAATAATTGATCCGTAATACAACTCCCCCACTTAAAAAATACATTTAAAAAATTTATGTTCTGCCTCAAAATGCTTTATTAATTCATTATTTAAATTCGGAGCAGTTATCCTATAAAGAAAGTTGTTTTGCAGCCGTTTAAATAAACTTGTACTAAAAATTGTGGGAATTTCGTAAACAATGGGAGCTTATACATTAACCTAGAGCAAGGTATCCTAAAAAGTCTATTATTATATTGTCTAAGACTTTTAGACACTTTATCTAAAGAGTGTGATACTTAATTGTACCACATGAAACTATTAGTAATAAAATGTTTAACTTATAAAGTGAAGTTCCACTTATACATATTTTATAATTTAGCTCTGATTTATCATTGAGCACTCTGTAACGAATTGTGCAGCATCCACTTTATGTATATGAATTATAAATATGAATATATATATACATGTATATATATGCATGTATATATAATGTGCATATAATATAATGTATATTTATTGTATATTTATATGCAATATACATAGATATCATATGGTTTATTGATATATAATTCATATTGATTTATATAAATTTACATATACATGTATATAAATATAGTATTCCTGTATATGTATTTGAAGTATGTACATCAGAGTCTTTATGGTATCTTCAAGTTGTAAAAGGGAGAAAAATACGCATGTCATACAGCCAATCAGTGTAATTACTTAACAGTATAAACTTGGCTTAGGAATTCTAAGATTTCTAGCGTAATGTAATGACATCACTCATGCAGTATTTCACAGTGTTAGCTAGTATCTGTAGTGATACACAGTACATTGCTACGGCTGTGCCCAATATCGCGGTACTGCCAAGCCATTTTTAGTGTCTGAAAAATTAAGTTATAGGCCTACACTTTCTTATAGATATACATCTATTTCAATGACAACCAACTAAAATATGTTTAAAATTTTAAATTCAACATAATCTTTTGCATAGAAATACAAAAATCTAGATAAGTCTCACAACTTCTTGATATTGGTTGCTATGACATTTTGAAATGTAAACAAAATTGTGCATTGATTTTCGTTTCTCAAACTTTAATACCAGTTTTCTCAAAACAATTTTCTCGCGCTAGTGGTAAACATGCATTCAGTTTATTGACCATAAAAGCCGCTGTAATTAAGCTAGAATAAATTTTTTTTGCAAAATAACTGATAATCTTCTCCTTATGTTAGTGTAGACTCTAAATCTCACACACCCGACTTAACCATGGTTTTTGTGATCATGAACCATTTTTTCACTTTGGTTACAGATCGCTGTCAAAACCATTCTGCATTCAACACAACCAACTTTCAAACTGTATATATTACACAGCAGCTTGCCATTTTACTTATAATATTGCATTTCTCTTATTGCAGGTGAGAGATATAAACATACTAGCCGTGTCACCCGGCGTTGCCCGTGTAATAGAAGAATATTTGGACAGAAAATTAATTTGTATTTAACATATAATCACATTTGCCATTCTAACTTTCAAACTACACATCGCGAGAAAAGTTGTTTGTCTTATAAATAATGAGAAGTAGTGAGAGTTTTGCTATTAGGGCCATTAGGCAGTTTAATAATGTGAGAAACAGCTTCTCATGACGTAATGCTATGACCCGCGTCATACGTAAAGCAGTTAGGTATAGCTCTGATATAACGCTTTATATCGTTGCCAGCAACTTTGACTTCCATAGTCCAGTGGGTTAGACATAAGACTTTTGAGCAGCTTCGTGCGAGATCGAATCTTCGTCGGTACGTAATATTTAATTCAATATTTTAAGATCTATAGCCGGATTTCCGACATACGACACACGGATTTTGAAAAAAATATATATAGATAATCATTTCCTTTCATTATTGCTGTTTGTTGTACATAATAACAACCAGTACATTGCAGCTACTATTGCAGTTATCCTATTGCACTGCAGTGACATTTGACTGCTAATATTGCATTTCTCAACCAACAGTACCCTCTCTTTTTTCCAATATCACTTTGGTTGTGGGCAGTATGACAGGAAAATGTCTAGTATTGTGTATATTTATTGTGTATTTATGTTCATTATACATATATATCTTATGGTTTATTGATATATAATTCATATGTATTCCCACGACCAAACAAGAGTGAAACGATTGATTGGGAGAATTATGATAAATGCACATGTGCACACAACTCCCGAAAAATTATCCGTAAACGGCCGTCACCAAACCCTTGCAACGAAATCCTATCAACAAATTTAACTATTTTTCAGTAAAGTCGTTTAAGTATAATAATGATACAAAACGCATATAAACCTATTTAAATATGTTACCAAGCCTTTGAAAGGTTGACGCAAATACCTAAAACTAACCCATCTGATCGAATTATACATAAATAGACAGATTTATTAGGACGAAAATCGTCACAAAACGCTTGAAAAGCTTCGTTTAATAAAAGTTAAGATCGGAAATTGAAATGCCGAGCGACAGAGAATAGAACGATAAAGTCTTGCCACAAATCGCCACAAAACGCTTGAACAGCTTGGTTTATTAATAGTTTCGACCGACCTACGAAACGTCAATAAAGCCGTGCGACAGATAGTAGAACTGTTTGTCTACTGTTTGAGGCATAGACCGATTTACAGGTACTAAAATGTGGTACACCGTTTATCAGCTTACGTTTTTGTCCAATTACCGAAGGTTTTTCAAATTATCTAGAACATCAGCCAGATTTATTTGCATCTTATCTACAAGGTAGGGCGTTACTACAACGCCCTTTTATGACAAGAATATTTCTTTATTTTACTCCAGTTTGCATTAAACTTCCAGACGCGTAAATGCCAACGCTTGTTCTCTGTTACATATCGCTGTCAAAACCATTCTACATTCATCACAACACAACCAACTTTCAAACTGTATATTACACATCAGTTTGCCGTTTAACTTTTAATATTGCATTTCAGAGATATAATAAACATATTTCTTTATTGTTGGCATTGTTGTTGTTAGTTAAATTACGTACAGTAGGTTAGGTCTACAGCTTGAATTAATGTTTATTTTATTATTGTAAAACATAAGTTTGAAATAGTTAAATATTAATTTTATTAATATTTATTTCTGATACATATCGCTGTCAAAACCGTTCTACATTCAACACAACCAACTTTCAAACTGTATATTACAATATATTTTACTTTTAACATTGCATTTCAGATATGTAATAAACATATTTGATTTTTGCTGTGGTTAGTTTAATTACTTACAGTAATTTAGGTCTACAGCTTGAATTAATATTTATTTTAACCAACAAACAACTTTCAAATTGTATATTACACGGCAGCTTGCCATTTACTTTGAATATTGCATTTCAATATAATAAGAGATATAATAAACATATATCATTATTGCTGTTGTTATTTAAATTACGTACAGTAGTTTGAGTCTACAGCTTGAATTAATATTAATTTTATTATTGTAAAACATCAGTTTGAGATAGTTAATTATTTATTTTATTAATATTTATTTTTGTTACATTTCTGTTATTTCTGTTGCGCATTTTTAGAGTCGTGCTCCCTCAAATTTATTTTATATCATCTCAAACAAGTCTCATTTACATTATGCTCTGTCAATTCCTGCTGAGAACTACTTTTTCGACAACCATCAGTACCCTTTCTTTTTTCCATTACTACTTTGCTCGTGGGCTGTATGACAGTGGAAATTCTAGTACATATATATCTTATGGTTTATTGATATATAATTCATATGTATTCCCACGACCAAACAAGAGTGAAACGATTGATTGGGAGAATTATGATAAATGCACATGTGCACACAACTCCCGAAAGATTATCCGTTAACGGCCGTCACCAAACCCTTGCAATGAAATCCTATCAACAAATTTAACTATTTCTCAGTAAAGTCGTTTAAGTATAATAATGATACAAAACACATATAAACCTACTTAAATATGTTACCAAGCCTTTGAAAGGTTGACGCAAATTCCTAAAACTAACCCATCTGATCGGATTACACATAAATAGACAGATTTATTAGGACGAAAATCGTCACAAAACGCTTGAAAAGCTTCGTTTAATTAAAGTTAAGACCGGAAATTGAAACGCCGAGCGACAGAGAATAGAATGATAAAGTCTTGCCACAAATCGCCACAAAACGCTTGAACAGCTTGGTTTATTAATAGTTTCGACCGACCTACGAAACGCCAATAAAGCCGTGCGACAGATAGTAGAACTGTTTACTGTGTACTGTTTGTCTACTGTTTGAGGCATAGACCGATTTACAGGTACGAAAATGTGGTACACCGTTTATCAGCTTACGTTTTTGTCCAATTACCGAAGGTTTTTCAAATTATCTAGAACATCAGCCAGATTTCTTTGCATCTTATCTACAAGGTAGGGCATTACTACAACGCCCTTTTATGACAAGAATATTTATTTATTTCACTCCAGTTTGCGTTAAACTTCCAGACGCGTAAATGCCAACGCTTGCTCTCTGTTACATATCGCTGTCAAAACCATTCTACATTCATCACAACACAACCAACTTTCAAACTGTATATTACACATCAGTTTGCCGTTTAACTTTTAATATTGCATTTCAGAGATATAATAAACATATTTCTTTATTGTTGGCATTGTTGTTGTTAGTTAAATTACGTACAGTAGGTTAGGTCTACAGCTTGAATTAATATTTATTTTATTATTGTAAAACATAAGTTTGAGATAGTTAAATATTTATTTTATTAATATTTATTTCTGTTACATATCGTTGTCAAAACTGTTCTGCATTCAACACAACCAACTTTCAAGCTGTATATTACAATATATTTTACTTTTAACATTGCATTTCAAATATATAATAAACATATTTGATTATTGCTGTTGTTAGTTTAATTACTTACAGTAATTTAGGTCTACAGCTTGAATTAATATTTATTTTAACCAACAAACAACTTTCAAATTGTATATTACACGGCAGCTTGCCATTTACTTTGAATATTGCATTTCAATATAAGAAGAAATATAATAAACATATTTCATTATTGCTGTTGTTATTTAAATTACGTACAGTAGTTTAGGTCTACAGCTTGAATTAATATTTATGTTATTATTGTAAAACATAAGTTTGAGATAGTTAATTATTTATTTTATTAATATTCATTTATGTTACACATCGCTGTCAAAACCGTTCTACATTCAACACAACCAACTTTCAAACTGTATATTACAATATATTTTACTTTTAATATTGGATTTCAGAGATATAAAAAATATATTTCATTATTGCTGTTGTTATTTAAATTACGTACAGTAGTTTAGGTATACAGCTTGAATTAATATGCCCACGACCAAAGAAGAGTGAAACGATTGATTGGGAGAATTATGATAAATGCACATGTGCACACAACTCCCGAAAAATTATCCGGTAATGGCCGTCACCAAACCCTTGCAACGAAATCCTATCAACAAATTTAACTATTTTTCAGTAAAGTCGTTTAAATATAATAATGATACAAAACGCCTATAAACCTATTTCAATATGTTACCAAGCCTTTGAAAGGTTACCACAAATTCCTAAAACTAACCCATATGATCAGATTATACACAAATAAACAGATTTTTTTGGACAAAGGTCGCCACAAAACGCTTGAAAAGCTTGGTTTAATAAAAATTAAGACCGGAAATTGAAACGCCGGGCGCCAGAGAATAGAACGATACAGTCTTGCGCATTTCACAAAAACAAACATGCAATTTTCACTAGTTTATAGCATTTTCGAATTGCCGAAGGTTTCGGCAATTAACATAGGAGTACTGAAATCGTTTCATTCTTGCCGTTTTCAATTTTTTTATTCAATTTCATTTGCCGACATATTTGAATACTTTCGCGTTCTAACTGATGTCCAACGCAGTGTCAGTAAAGCAAATGACGATTATATTTTTTTAACGTTTCTTATGAGATTATTACAATAATTAATTATAAGTTTGGATGACTACGGAACAATGACTACGTAGTACAGATTTTCTAAAAATCTATATAAATATCACAACTTCGTGATATTGTTAGCTATGCCATTTTGAAATGTAAAAAAAATTGTTCTTTGGTTTTATATTATTACTATACAAATAATATTGGTTATTCTAATAATATCAGTGCATTTTACATTGACTGATGTATATATTATATATGTATACATCGGTCAATAGTCTCTCCTGGCAACCAGCATCTGAATAGTTTGCCACCTGTTTGGTGTTAATTGAAAGGCTGTGAATACAGTTACATTTACATGTACATGCTATCACACCAGTTATGTAGTACATATTCATTGAAAACCAATACTTATTTTGTTAAGTGTGATAGTTGATTACTACTTGGTTTATGCACGGTTACACTGAGAGACAGACTGGAGCAAACACCAACGAAAAAATAAAGTGTGTGGTTGACAACACCTAATAAGTTTTATGAATTATTATATTCAACAATTATAAAGTTAATAGGTGAATGTCTGGCATCACCCGGCTAATAAATAAGTATTTGAACAGAAAGTTTGTTTGTATTTAAAGATGTAGTTGCGTCAAATTTAAGTTGATCTTAAAAGAAAGCATTTTTTTTTCTCTATCAGTTGATATGTTGTTTGTTGTGTTACGCGATCGCATTGCCAAGATATTTGAAGATTAAAACCGAAAAAATCTGATCGCCGTAAAAACGCTCAGGCTACCAAAACGTGCCTAGACTTGCCCAAAATGATGTCACGCGTTTGGCAACCTGTCTCTATCTCTCGTATTCACATCGGGTATTGGCGATAAAAGTCTAGTCTTACGCGGCTCTATTGGCATATATCTTATTTTGTATTTGCTCATGTTGGCTAGAATAAAATTTTGAATCCTGCTACAGATGCATTATTATGAATGTTTCAAAGGCCTCAAATAACGAAAATTGAAAATTTGTTCTACTCACTTTCTCCAAATGTTGTGTAAACATTTGGGTACCGACTACCAATTCTACCGGTCTATGGTAATTCTGTCAAGTCACTGATGTAGAACGCGGTCTTTGTATCAGCACAGTTCTGCAGCTACCCATACAAACGATATACAACCTCCCATAAGCCCCGCCCACATTATGTCGCCTATTACCTATTGCCTACGTACTAGTTTCTTACTAGTACAACTATTCTTACCGAATACTAAATAAGTGAAATAAGCAAGCCATTTTTTTGAAAAGAATATAGACAGGGATAGTTTTAAGGATAAGTCTGCTGCAAACTGGATTTGAACTCAAATTCTCCAGTTCTGCGGACACCCATATACCATATCCGATTCACTACAATATTCTGCAAATCATGTTTTGCATTATCTTCAACAATATTATTTTATTTTATAATTTTTACAAGCAAAAATATTTTCATCTCTGCATAAAGCTTTTATTAAAAATATTCATCAAGTCGTGGCCACTCACATAGTATTAGCTGATACAATAAGACAAATTCATCTACTGCAACAAACTCAAACAAAACATCATCCAGCACACATTCAAGTCTCGCTTTCTTCTTTATGGCAGTTTCCACACTGACAAAGCTTCTTCGGCTGGTGGGACGACATAAACATTCTGTAATCAGTAAAACAAGTAAATGTAAACAAAGTAGATGCAATAAATATGTCATTCATAGATATGTCATTCTAAAGCGTATCTATTGACAGTTTCCAAATTGGGAGTTAAATGGATTGCGAGTGTAATTTTAAAAACGAATAAACATTTAATAAAGGCACAAGTATGCCAAGCCAAAGATTCGAAGCTTTGGTTCTGGAAATTAAAGATTTGCAATGATCAATCGATTTTACCCACTTCCTACGAGTGAAAATAATTTGTAATCATGACTCTAATTTACCAAAGAAAATTCGAAAAAAATATTATAGCTAGGTAAAACGGCAGATAAGCTATGAAACGATGATTGGAGATAGCAAAGAATTATCATTTTAATAATTAGTATATCTATTTATGACTATAAAAAAATATTACATTTACTAAAGTATAGAAGACTCTAAGTTAATTTACCTCCATTCTGTCTTCTTCTGCAGCAAAACGCTGCTGACGCCTGTCAGCTTTGGCCATAGGCTGTCTACTCTAATCTTTTACTAAAAGTTGCTCAGATAACTCTTAGTAGCGGTCGCTCGAACTTGAAGCCGTTTTAAAACTATGTATAACTTAGTAATTGTTGAAACGCGTTGAGAATGAATTCTCTAATTAGGAGAATCTTCGAGATCACAGACAACGCGTTTTACGAGTGATAACATTTATTATGGCCTATATAAAAATTTCGCACGCATGATTGGCTAACGAATCGACCTCATATTTATTGCTCGTGGTTTCGTTTCAGATACCTTGCTTGTGACGTCACGAAATAGGCACCCGCTGGAACGTGAGCTTTTTAAAAGAGGGCCTCATTCAAACGCATATATCTCTGGACAGGGTTGGTCTACAAAGACAAAAATGGCATCAAATTGTAGCTGATGTTTTAGCCTTTTATGGGTCCTAATTTCATTTTTGACGCAACTACATCTTTAACATATAACAATATTTGCCATTTTAACTTTCCAGCTTCATATCATGAGTAAAGTGTTTTGTGTTGTAGAAATAAATTAGGAGGAAAAATAAAAACAACTCTAAAGTTTGTTGCATCATGTACATGGGTGTGCCTGCAATTACACATTTATAAATGTACGTGTATATTACGTATAAGATGTACAACATCGATGATTGGTTTGCTCAGCGATCAGGTTGTAGTAACAGGTTTAATTTACTTAAGTTCTGACAAGTTTAACCTGTGTTTGACAAGATGAAAAATCGTTGTTAACTTGATGGTGCCTTAATGTCAAATTTGCAACAGTAAGAGTCTTACCGTGTCAGACTGCAGGCCATTGGGATAGATAATCATGAACAACTAGCAAGATAGCCTGCATTGATGGTTAGATTAGACTAGCTCATCCCTCTTGTCTATACAATATACACTTTATAGTATGAGATTACCCTTCTAGTCTCATAGCTAAATATTCCTTATTTCTATATATTTCCTTTCTGTATGCTTAACTACTTATCTTTCATAGAGCTTTTACATCACAGTGCATTATTATGTATTCTACCACATGGTTTCTATTCATGATATTTTTAATCTTTTGAGTTCCTGGTCATTTTTAATCACAATCCATTGTTATGGATTAGACACTCAAGATTTCTTCGTGCAAAAGTAAACTTTACTAAAAGCCCTTTTGTCTCTCATTTTAAATGTTGCCGGAGTGTGATAAATACTAACAAACCTGGTGTTTATTTACTAACCAATTATTTTCTTTTGCTGCACATAACTACATATGCAGTGAAATTTAATATCTGAATAGGGAGTTTATAAATTGTCATTACTGTTTATTATGTTTTTAAAAACATTTTAATTACCACATTACTCAGTATATAATTTGACATCGGCTTTTGCCCTGAAGAATGCCACGAGTATGTTGCATAATGAGCTCAGATAAACTTTTAATCATTTTCGCGACAACCTTGAATGATCAATCTGAGTCAGACGAACTATGAATATTATTAAAGCTTATGGAATTTCATTACCGCTATAGAATGACTCTCAGTAGTAACTTGTTAATGAAAATCACTCAAACTTGATCAACTAGTCCAACTTTGCTAGCTGTAATGTGTCTAACATGACGTACTATTCCGAAGTTAAACGTTTTACAAAGTGAAACTATGCTATGGCAGGTTGTAAACATATTTTATTGGTTCACTGCATGTAGATAATGGTTTCTATTGTTTATGCAACCAGCTAATTAACTGCTCACTATTTAGAACATGTTTTCATGATGGCAGCTACACGTGCACCATATGCTAAAGCCATGACAGACAAACAGTATCATGAGGGTCGTGGTACAGAAAAGGGTGTTTAGCTAAATATAGTGTGCCTCTTCATTATTTAGCAGAACTTTGATACTGTTAAATCATAGTCCTGAAACATAAATATGTCGCTTTTTTTAAATGAATCATCGGTAAATGTTAAATAAATATATAAACAAATTTATTTTGTAACTACTCGAGCAGCTGTCACAAAATCAATATTTGGTGTTTACTTTTTTATCCAAAAAAGTTATAGGAAAACTCTGTCTTTTAATGCTTAGCATATAAATGCACTAAAGGTTTTTGTTCCTCTTCAACCAGTATAGTCACGTGCAGTTGTTTGCTACACCGAATGTGAATTTGAGTAGGCTTCGAATTTAAATGTGTCAATAGAATGAATAGGAACTATCACAAAGCCTGAACTAACATTATCATAGTGCAACCGCATGTCAATATCTGAATAAAAAATCTTTAGTCTAAATTGAGCTCAGGAAAGTGGTCTCAAGTAAATGAACAAACAAGTTTATTTATATCCATAGCTATTCCTTTGAGCTAAGAGTGTTACACTTATTATGTGAACATCAGTCACTAGTCTCTCCTCACTATCTGCACCTGGCTAGTGTGTCAACTGTTTGGCGCTAACCCTGGTGCCATTACTAAAGTAGTGAATAATTATTGGTGTAGGGAGGACTTTGCTCATCCACATTTGAAAGAACAGAGACAATGATTCAAAGCTTACACCCAATATCACTTGATGACAAAAGTCCTTCAGGACAGACACAGTAGTTTATTCTAGGTAAATTAGGCTTGCATGGCAGAGCAGAGAGAATAGTAGGATGACTAACATGTTGATCAATTTCTATTACCTTTATTCAGTGTATCCAGTCATATTGATAAAAAAACACAAAGGAATTTTATACAGACAGTAATAATCATTATGCTTCAACTCTTTTGGTGCCTTTGTGTAAGTTTCCTTTAATATGAAGTTCATCAAGTGATTGCTTCATATTTTGTAGTTAGTTTGGTTGGTGTTGCTAGGCAACTATGTGTAAGCAAGTGGTAATTAATCTGAGCAAACTAATGCGAGTACAAATCAATACCTGAGCAATAAGCTTTATTATAATCTGAGTTAGGTATATGAGCGAAGATTATTAAAACGATTACTATGTATGTAAATTGAGTTTATAACCGAGCAGTTGACTGTCACAAATTTTTTTTGTCTGTTCATGCTTGTATCCAAAGAAAGTCTCAAAACCTTTTTTTAAAATGCTTAGCAAACAAAAGCACTAGAGGCTTTTTTGTTCCTCACTGCCAAATCGTGCATTAGCAGTTGTTAGCTCAGCCAAATGTAAGTAGGCTCTCAGCATAAAGGCGTCAATAGGATCAAAAGAATCTAAAGGATGTATTACATAAACCTGAAATAACACACTCTTAATGCAAATAAAAAACTGAACATTAAACCTTCTTATAATCGAAGATCAGTGAAAGAATAAATAATGAATGAGTAAGCAAACATAATTTATGTCCAGAGCTATTTATCTGAGCTGGGAGTGATACACGTCTTATGTAAACATCAGTCTCTAAAGTCTCCTGGTAATCAGCACCTGCCTAGTGTGTCAACTGTATGGTGTTAACCCTGAGGCAGGGCATGTGGCTACTCCTGCATGCTATCACTCCAATGTTTGAGTACATTTTTCTTAAAAACCAACAACCTATTTATTTTGTTAAATTTGATAATTAAATAAAACTCTGTTTATGCAGAACCACTGAAAAACAGACTGGAGCACACATCTATGAATAGATAAAGCATGTGGTTGACATCACTAAATACCTTTCATCTATCGGTATTATCTATGATTGTTTACAAAGTCTCAAATACTTACAAAGCTTGCTAAGCATACAATTTGAATCATTTCCTGCATCATGATTCAAACATAATATAATCGCCAGTGAAATTGTTATTCTTTATGAACAAACAAACCACTGTCTAACACAGTTAAGAATTAAGAGTTTAACCTACTGTGTGTTCATTGAACACTGACTATTATTGTTAATTTACTGTCTACGTAGGGTGCTAGTTCATATCTACCACCATCATATATCTATTCTTATAGCTCAAATTTATATCTGAACAATAACCCTTACTATAACATGGACTTAACAAATGAGGGTTCAAATGGATGAATAAATCAAATATATTATTTCATATGCTGTTTTGCCGAACTAGGAGCCTTACATATATTATATAAACATCATTGACTTGTCTGGCAACCAGCACCCGCCTAGTGTGTCAACTGTTGGGTATTAACCCTAAGGCTGGGAATGTAGTGACACTGACATTCTATGACAACTGTGTGTGAGGACATATTTATTAAGAACCATTACTTACTTTGTTAAGTGTGATAATCTAGCACTACTCTGCTTATGGAAAAACACTAAGAGACGGACTCAAGCGAAAACAAAAAATAAAAAGAAGAATACTATAACTGACATCGTATTTGCTTTCAACGGCTACATTCAGCACATCCAGTCATATTGTTAGAAAAAACGTAAAGAAATTTCAATCTAACAGTAATAATCATATCGCTTCAACTTTTTTGTACATATTTGCAAGTCTCTTTTAATACTAATAAGTTCATCAAGAGATTGTTTTATATTTGTTGTTACTATGGTTGGTGTTGCTAGGCAACTATGTGTCAGAAGGTGTAGAGTAGTCTGAGCAAAAGATTGTGAGTAAACATCAATACCTGAGCAATAGGTTTTATTGTAATCTGAGTTTGATGAATAAGCTTAGATTATAAAATATGACTAAATGTTACGTAAATTAAGTTTATAACCAAACAAGCAACTGTCATGGATAAGATCTCTTGTGAACATGCTGTATCCAAAAATATCTCCAAAATATTTTTTTAAATGCTTAGCAAGCAAATGCGCTAAAGGTTCTTTTGTCTTGCTCCAACCAGATCATGCATGATCAGTTGATTGCTGTGCAGAATGTGAATAGGCTACCGGCTTAAATGCCTCGATACGATCAATAGAATCTATAGGATCTATCACAAAAGCCTGGAATAACATACTCATTATGCAAATAAAAATCTGAACAATAACTTTTTCTATAGTCTGAACTCAGTGAATGAATAAATAATAAGTGAATAAACAAGCTGATCTATGTCCATAGCTATTCCTCTGAGCTAGGAGTGTTACACATATCATGTAAACATCAGTCACTAGAGTCTCCTGGTAATCAGCACCTGCCTAGTGTGTGAACTGTTGGGTGTTAACATTAAGACTGTGAATGTGGCTACTTCTGCATGCTATTACCACAATGAGTGAGTATGTTATTGTTAAAAACTGACAGCTTACTTGGTTTGTTAAGTTTGGCAATTGAGTACAACTCTGTTTAAGCAAAAACGCTGAGAAACATACTGAAGTGAACACCAAAGGAAAGATAAAGTGTGCTAATAATAGCTATAGCCTGATATACCAGACAATACAAACTTTATTATTTATATATATAGACTGGATACCTGCTCAGACACAACATCTTTAACACACAAGCATGCTAATTGATACATCACATTTATGAAGCAGAAAACAGTTGCCACTATTCATATTTATGGTTCGGCTAACGATGTTTGCAATTTGAACTAATTAGCATTTGTTTTTAGTAGCATATTTTAGAGTCAGTTATAAATATATACAATTACTTACAAAGACTCTACTACTCCATCATATATATAGTCTATTCTATAACTTCTATCCGATCTAGTACCTACTGCTGAAACTTGTACATACCGCCTATGCTAAAGCTAGCTGTTCAAGCTAGTACACACTCTACATATGTGTACATACTGTTAACTGTAGTACATGCTGTAAATAATTGTATATACTGTTCTTGCTAGTACATGTATTATATGCTAGTACATACTGTTTTCGCTAGCACATGTATTATATGCTAGTACATACTGTTTTCGCTAGTACATGTATTATATGCTAGTACATACTGTTTTCGCTAGCACATGTATTATATGCTAGTACATACTGTTTTTGCTAGTACATGTATTATATGCTAGTACATACTGTTTATGTTAGTACATATATTATTTGCTAGTACATACTGTTTTCGCTAGTACATGTATTAGATGCTAGTAAAGACTGCTAATGCTAGTACATATTTTAGATGCTAGTAAATACTGTTTTTCACTAGTACATGTATTAGATGCTAGTAAAGACTGCTAATGCTAGTACATATTTTAGATGCTAGTAAATACTGTTCATACTAGTACATGTATTAGATGCTAGTAAATACTGTTCATGCTAGTACATATATTAGATGCTATTATATCCTGTTTATGTTAGTACATGTATTATATGCTAGTACATACTGTTCATGCAGGTACATATATTAGATGCTATTATATCCTGTTTATGTTAGTACATATATTATATGCTAGTACATACTGTTCATGCAGGTACATATATTAGATGCTATTATATCCTGTTTAGGTTAGTACATATATTATATGCTAGTACATACTGTTCATGCAGGTACATATATTAGATGCTATTATATCCTGTTTATGTTAGTACATATATTATATGCTAGTACATACTGTTCATGCAGGTACATATATTAGATGCTAATACATAACGTTCTCACTAGTACATGTATTAGATGCTACTAAATACTGTTCATGCTAGTACATGCTCTACACACTAGTACATACTGTATACGCTAGTACAAACTGCACACGCTAGCACATATTGTACACACTAGTATGTACTGTACATTATAGTAAAACATGCACACACTATGAAGTACTTTGTATGCTAGTACATACTACATATGTTAGTTCGTTTTATACATGCTAGTACATACTGCGCATACTAACACATAGTGTATATATATGCTAGAATATACCGTATATACTAGTACTTACTGTAAATGCTAATAAATATTATATATACTAGTGAATGCTTTATATGATTGCATAATCTGTCTATGCCGACGTACAGTCTTGATGTTAGCACATAGTGTCCAAACTTGCTAACGCATAAAAATATAAATGATCCATGCTTGTACACACTTTTCTTATTAATAAGTTATGTTCCCTTGTGCAAACTGGTAATGCTAGTACCAACTGGGGATGCCAATACATACTGTCTATGCTAGTTCATAATGTGCATGTTAGTTCGCAAGGTCCATGCTAGCACATGCAGTACACACTAATACATAATGTAACTGCTATTACATATTGTTCATATTAGTATGTGTTCTATATGCTAATACACACTATACACACTATACACACTATACACACTAGTACATGACGTGTATTATACTGGTACATACCGTGCATGCTAGTAAATACTTTACATGATAGTATATGATGTTCATGCTAGTACATACTGTAATAATAATCATAATTTACTCACTATTTCTCACTATCTGTGATTGGTGTAATATAAGCTAGCACAGCATTTATAAGTAAACTAAAAAATGTTTCGCAATGTCTAAATATACTCATGCCTATTATTTGTTTGATAGAATTAGTATCATATTCAGAATAAATTACATATAGTTGAAAATGTGATACGTGTTGAATGGATAATGCAAACTAAAGGTTCATTGTATTTTATTCAGAGACACCATTTAAAATTGTATTTTGCCTTAAGTTTTATTTGAGAAAATTCTAAAAGGGAAATATATGATTAAAGCTCTACACTCAATTGCATTTATAGTAATGTCTGCATTATACCTAGCAAAGCGGATAAAAACACCAGGCACTCACATATCAAGGCATTAAATTCTTTTCTTGTCAATTACAGACGAGAGTGCTCAGTATCAGTTGATCACTGTAGGGTCTATCGTAAAGACCGACCTAACATACACATTCCGTAAGTCAATACATGGACAAACGGACTCATTGCAATATAAACTCAGTGAATGAAGTTTCAAATTTATATCTGAAGAATAACTATTCTTAAACATGAGCTTTATGAATGAGGTTTCCGATGAATGAATAAATCAAGTATATTATTTCAATAGCTGTTTAGCTGGGCTAGGAGCATTACATATATTATATGAACATCAGTCACTAGTCTCTTCTGGCAACCAGCACCTGCCTAGTGTGTCACCTGTTTGCCGATAACCTTAAGGCTGTGAATATGGTTACACTGACATGCTATCACACCTGTGCGTGAAGACATATTTTATTAGGTTAATAACATCACACTTAATTGCTAAGTGTGATGATTGAATATGGCTCAATTTTACATAAACACTAAAACACAGTCTGTAGCGGTCACATAAAGAAAGATAAAGCATCCTGTTGACCAAACAGTAAATACATACTTTCTCATATTTGGTGTACATGCTGATACATAAAGCTAATGATTATACAAACTGTACACCCTTGTACATTGTTTTCGTGTGTTTACAAATTGTTAGTAATATTACCTACTGCCTTCGCGAGCATGTACAGTCATACCTGCTGTACCAGTCATATAACTGCTAGCATACCTCATTACGCCTGACATGCACTATAACTGCTAGCATACCTCATTATGCCTGACATGCACTATAACTGCTAGCATACCTCATTATGCCTGACATGCAATATAACCGCTAGCAATCGTCATTATGCCTGACATGCACTATAACTGCTAGCATACCTCATTATGCCCGACATGCACTATAACTGCTAGCAATCCTCATTATGCCTGACATCCACTATAACTGCTAGCATACCTCTTTTTGCCTGACATGCACTATAACTGCTAGCATACCTCTTTATGCCTGACATGCACTATAACTGCTAGCAATCCTCATTATGCCTGACATGCACTATAACTGCTAGCATACCTCATTATGCCTGACATGCACTATAACTGCTAGCAATCCTCATTATGCCTGACATCCACTATAACAGCTAGCATACCTCATTATGCCTGACATGCACTATAACTACTAGCATACCTAATTATGCCTGACATGCACTATAACAGCTAGCAATCCTCATTATGCCTGACATGCACTATAACTGCTAGCATACCTCATTATGCCTGACATGCACTATAACTGCTAGCAATCCTCATTATGCCTGACATGAACTATAACTGCTAGCATACCTCATTATGCCTGACATGCACTATAACTGCTAGCAATCCTCATTATGCCTGACATGCGCTATAACTGCTAGCATGCCTTATTATGCCTGACATGCGCTATAACTACTAGCAATGCTCATTATGCCTGACATGCACTATAACTGCTAGCATACCTCATTATGCCTGACATGCACTATAACTGCTAGCAATCCTCATTATGCCTGACATGAAATATAACTGCTAGCATACCTCATTATGCCCGACATGCACTATAACTGCTAGCATACCTCTTTATGCCTGACGTGCACCATAACTGCTTGCATTCCTCATTATGCCTGACATGCACTATAACTGCTAGCATACCTCATTATGCCTGACATGCATTATAATGGCTAGCATACATTATTATGCCTGACATGCGCTATAACTGCTAGCATACCTCATTATTCCTGACATGCACTATAACTGCTAGCAATCCTCATTATGCCTGACATCCACTATAACTGCTAGCATACCTCATTACGCCTGACATGCACTATAACTGCTAGCATACCTCATTATGCCTGACATGCGCTATAACTACTAGCAATGCTCATTATGCCTGACATGCACTATAACTGCTAGCATACCTCATTATGCCTGACATGCACTATAACTGCTAGCAATCCTCATTATGCCTGACATGCGCTATAACTGCTAGCATACCTCATTATGCCTGACATGAAATATAACTGCTAGCATACCTCATTATGCCCGACATTCACTATAACTGCTAGCATACCTCTTTATGCCTGACGTGCACCATAACTGCTTGCATTCCTCATTATGCCTGACATGCACTATAACTGCTAGCATACCTCATTGTGCCTGACATGCATTATAATGGCTAGCATACATTATTATGCCTGACATGCGCTATAACTGCTAGCATACCTCATTATTCCTGACATGCACTATAACTGCTAGCAATCCTCATTATGCCTGACATCCACTATAACTGCTAGCATACCTCATTACGCCTGACATGCACTATAACTGCTAGCATACCTCATTATGCCTGACATGCACTATGACTGCTAGCATACCTCATTATGCCTGACATGCACTATAACCGCTAGCAATCGTCATTATGCCTGACATGCACTATAACTGCTAGCATACCTCATTATGCCCGACATGCACTATAACTGCTAGCAATCCTCATTATGCCTGACATCCACTATAACTGCTAGCATACTTCTTTATGCCTGACATGCTCTATAACTGCTAGCATACCTCTTTATGCCTTACATGCACTATAACTGCTAGCAATCCTCATTATGCCTGACATCCACTATAACTGCTAGCATACCTCATTACGCCTGACATGCACTATAACTGCTAGCATACCTCATTATGCCTGACATGCACTATAACTGCTAGCATACCTCATTATGCCTGACATGCAATATAACCGCTAGCAATCGTCATTATGCCTGACATGCACTATAACTGCTAGCATACCTCATTATGCCCGACATGCACTATAACTGCTAGCAATCCTCATTATGCCTGACATCCACTATAACTGCTAGCATACCTCTTTATGCCTGACATGCACTATAACTGCTAGCATACCTCTTTATGCCTGACATGCACTATAACTGCTAGCAATCCTCATTATGCCTGACATGCACTATAACTGCTAGCATACCTCATTATGCCTGACATGCACTATAACTGCTAGCAATCCTCATTATGCCTGACATCCACTATAACTGCTAGCATACCTTATTATGCCTGACATGCACTATAACCGCTAGCAATCATCATTATGCCTGACATGCACTATAACTGCTATCATACCTCATTATGCCTGACATGCACTATAACTGCTAGCATACCTCATTATGCCTGACATGCACTATAACCGCTAGAAATCGTCATTATGCCTGACATGCACTATAACTGCTAGCATACCTCATTATGCCCGACATGCACTATAACTGCTAGCAATCCTCATTATGCCTGACATCCACTATAACTGCTAGCATACCTCTTTATGCCTGACATGCACTATAACTGCTAGCATACCTCTTTATGCCTGACATGCACTATAACTGCTAGCAATCCTCATTATGCCTGACATGCACTATAACTGCTAGCATACCTCATTATGCCTGACATGCACTATAACTGCTAGCATACCTCTTTATGCCTGACATGCACTATAACTGCTAGCAATCCTCATTATGCCTGACATCCACTATAACTGCTAGCATACCTCATTGCGCCTGACATGCACTATAACCGCTAGCATACCTCATTATGCCTGACATGCACTATAACTGCTAGCATACCTCATTATGCCTGACATGCACTATAACTGCTAGCAATCGTCATTATGCCTGACATGCACTATAACTGCTAGCATACCTCATTATGCCCGACATGCACTATAACTGCTAGCATGCCTCTTTATGCCTGACATGCCCTATAACTGCTAGCATGCCTCTTTATGCCTGACATGCACTATAACTTCTAGCATACCTCATTATGCCTGACATGCACTATAACTTCTAGCATGCCTCATTATACCTGACATGCCCTATAACTGCTAGCACTCCTCATTATGCCTGACATGCACTATAACTTCTAGCATGCCTCTTTATGCCTGACATGCACCATAACTGCCAGCATGCCTCATTATGCCTGACATGCACTATAACTGCTAGCAATCCTCATTATGCCCGACATGCACTATAACTGCTAGCATACCTCATTATGCCTGACATGCACTATAACTGCTAGCAATCCTCATTATGCCTGACATGCACTATAACTGCTAGCAATGCTCATGATGCCTGACATGCACTATAACTGCTAGCATACCTCATTATGCCTGACATGCACTATAACTACTAGCATACCTCATTATGCCTGACATGCACTATAACTGCTAGCATACCTCATTATGCCTGACATGCACTATAACTGCTAGCAAGCCTCTTTATGCCTGACATGCACTATAACTGCTAGCATACCTCATTATGTCTGACATGCACTATAACTGCTAGCAATCCTCATTATGCCTGACATGCACTATAACTGCTAGCATACCTCATTATGCCCGACATGCACTATAACTGCTAGCATACCTCATTATGCCTGACATGCACTATAACTGCTAGCAATCCTCATTATGCCTGACATGCACTATAACTACTAGCATACCTCATTATGCCTGACATGCACTATAACTTCTAGCATACCTCATTACGCCTGACATGCACTATAACTGCTAGCATACCTTTTTATGCCCGACATGCACTATAACTGCTAGCATACCTCTTTATGCCTGACATCTGCTATAACTGCTAGCATACCTCATTATGCCTGACATGCACTATAACTACTAGCAATGCTCATTATGCCTGACATGCACTATAACTGCTAGCATACCTCATTATGCCTGACATGCACTATAACTGCTAGCATGCCTCATTATGCCTGACATGCACTATAACTGCTAGCATACCTCATTATGCCTGACATGCACTACAACTGCTAGCAATGCTCATTATGCCTGACATGCACTATAACTGCTAGCATACCTCATTATGCCTGACATGCACTATAACTGCTAGCATGCCTTATTATGCCTGACATGCACTATAACTGCTAGCATACCTCATTATGCCTGACATGCACTATAACTGCTAGCATACCTCATTATGCCTGACATGCGCTATAACTACTAGCATACCTCATTACGCCTGACATGCACTATAACTGCTAGCAATCCTCATTATGCCTGACATCCACTTCAACAGCTAGCATACCTCATTATGCCTGACATGCACTATAACTACTAGCATACCTCATTATGCCTGACATGCACTATAACTGCTAGCAATCCTCATTATGCCTGACATGCACTATAACTGCTAGCATGCCTCATTATGCCTGACATGCGCTATAACTGCTAGCATGCCTCATTATGCCTGACATGCACTATAACTACTAGCATACCTCATTACGCCTGACATGCACTATAACTGCTAGCAATCCTCATTATGCCTGACATCCACTATAACAGCTAGCATACCTCATTATGCCTGACATGCACTATAACTGCTAGCAATCCTCATTATGCCTGACATGCACTATAACTGCTAGCATACCTCATTATGCCTGACATGCACTATAACTGCTAGCAATCCTCATTATGCCTGACATGCACTATAACTGCTAGCATACCTCATTATGCCTGACATGCACTATAACTGCTAGCAATCTTCATTATGCCTGACATGCGCTATAACTGCTAGCATGCCTCATTATGCCTGACATGCGCTATAACTACTAGCAATGCTCATTATGCCTGACATGCACTATAACTGCTAGCAATCCTCATTATGCCTGACATCCACTATAACAGCTAGCATACATCATTATGCCTGACATGCACTATAACTGCTAGCATGCCTCATTATGCCTGACATGCGCTATAACTGCTTGCATGCCTCATTATGCCTGACATGCGCTATAACTACTAGCATACCTCATTATGCCTGACATGCACTATAACTGCTAGCAATCCTCATTATGCCTGACATCCACTATAACAGCTAGCATACCTCATTATGCCTGACATGCACTATAACTGCTAGCATGCCTCATTATGCCTGACATGCACTATAACTGCTAGCATACCTCATTATGCCTGACATGCACTATAACTGCTAGCATACCTCATTATGCCTGACATGCACTATAACTACTAGCATACCTCATTACGCCTGACATGCACTATAACTGCTAGCAATCCTCATTATGCCTGACATCCACTATAACAGCTAGCATACCTCATTATGCCTGACATGCACTATAACTACTAGCATACCTCATTATGCCTGACATGCACTATAACTGCTAGCAATCCTCATTATGCCTGACATGCACTATAACTGCTAGCATGCCTCATTATGCCTGACATGCGCTATAACTGCTAGCATGCCTCATTATGCCTGACATGCACTATAACTACTAGCATACCTCATTACGCCTGACATGCACTACAACTGCTAGCAATCCTCATTATGCCTGACATCCACTATAACAGCTAGCATACCTCATTATGCCTGACATGCACTATAACTGCTAGCAATCCTCATTATGCCTGACATGCACTATAACTGCTAGCATACCTCATTATGCCTGACATGCACTATAACTGCTAGCAATCCTCATTATGCCTGACATGCACTATAACTGCTAGCATACCTCATTATGCCTGACATGCACTATAACTGCTAGCAATCCTCATTATGCCTGACATGCGCTATAACTGCTAGCATGCCTCATTATGCCTGACATGCGCTATAACTACTAGCATACCTCATTATGCCGTACATGCACTATAACTGCTAGCAATCCTCATTATGCCTGACATCCACTATAACAGCTAGCATACCTCATTATGCCTGACATGCACTATAACTACTAGCATACCTCATTATGCCTGACATGCACTATAACTGCTAGCATGCCTCATTATGCCTGACATGCGCTATAACTGTTAGCATGCCTCATTATGCCTGACATGCGCTATAACTGCTAGCATGCCTCATTATGCATGACATGCGCTATAACTGCTAGCATGCCTCATTATGCCTGACATGCGCTATAACTGCTAGCATGCCTCATTATGCCTGACATGCACTATAACTGCTAGCATGCCTCATTATGCCTGACATGCGCTATAACTGCTACGATGCCTCATTATGCCTGACATGCGCTATAACTGCTAGCATGCCTCATTATGCCTGACATGCACTATAACTGCTAGCATGCCTCATTATGCCTGACATGCGCTATAACTGCTAGCATGCCTCATTATGCCTGACATGCACTATAACTGCTAGCAAGCCTCTTTATGCCTGACATGCACTATAACTGCTAGCATACCTCATTATGTCTGACATGCACTATAACTGCTAGCAATCCTCATTATGCCTGACATGCACTATAACTGCTAGCATACCTCATTATGCCCGACATGCACTATAACTGCTAGCATACCTCATTATGCCTGACATGCACTATAACTGCTAGCAATCCTCATTATGCCTGACATGCGCTATAACTGCTAGCATGCCTCATTATGCCTGACATGCACTATAACTGCTAGCATGCCTCATTATGCCTGACATGCGCTATAACTGCTAGCATGCCTCATTATGCCTGACATGCACTATAACTGCTAGCATGCCTCATTATGCCTGACATGCACTATAACTGCTAGCATGCCTCATTATGCCTGACATGCGCTATAACTGCTAGCATGCCTCATTGTGCCTGACATGCACTATTACTGCTAGCAATCCTCATTATGTCTGACATGCGCTATAACTGCTAGCATACCTCATTATGCCAGACACGCACTATAACTGTTAGCATACCTCATTATACCTGACATGCACTATAACTGCTAGCATACCTTATTATGCCTGACATGCACTATAACTGCTAGCATACCTCTTTATGTCTGACATCCACTATAACTTCTATCATACCTCATTATGCCTGACATGCACTATAACTGCTAGCATACCTCATTATGCCTGACATGCGCTATAACTGCTAGCATACCTCATTATGCCAGACACGCACTATAACTGCTAGCATACCTCATTATGCCTGACATGCATTATAACTGCTAGCATACCTCATTATGCCTGACATGCACTATAACTTCTAGCATACCTCATTATGCCTGACATGCACTATAACTGCTAGCATACCTCATTATGTCTGACATGCACTATAACTGATATCATATCTCTTTATGCCTGACATTCACTATAATTGCTAGCAATCCTCATTATGCCTGACACGCACTATAACTGCTAGCATACCTCATTATGCCCGACATGCACTATAACTGCTAGCATACCTCATTATGTCTGACATGCACTATAACTGCTATCATATCTCTTTATGCCTGACATGCACTATTACTGCTAGCAATCCTCATTATGTCTGATATGCACTATAACTGCTAGCATTCCTCATTATGCCCGACATGCACTATAACTGCTAGCATACCTCTTTATGTCTGACATGCACTATAACTTCTAGCATACCTCATTATGCCTGACATGCACTATAACTGCTAACAATCTTCATTATGCCTGACATGCACTATAACTGCTAGCATGCTTCTTTATGCCTGACATGCACTATAACTGCTAGCATACCTCATTATGCCTGACATGCACTATAACTGCTAGCATACCTCATTATGTCTGACATGCACTATAACTGCTATCATATCTCTTTATGCCTGACATTGACTATAACTGCTAGCACGCCTCATTATGCCTGACATGCGCTATAACTGCTAGCAATCCTCATTATGCTTGACATGCACTATAACTGCTAGCATACCTCATTATGCCTGACATGCACTATAACTGCTATCATATCTCTTTATGCCTGACATTCACTATAACTGCTAGCATGCCTCATTATGTCTGACATGCACTATAACTGCTATCATATCTCTTTATGCCTGACATTCACTATAACTGCTAGCATACCTCATTATGTCTGACATGCACTATAACTGCTATCATATCTCTTTATGCCTGACATTCACTATAACTGCTATCATACCTCATTATGCCTGACATGCACTATAACTGCTAGCATACCTCTTTATGCCTGACATGCACTATAACTACTAGCATACCTCATTATGCCTGACATGCACTATAACTGCTAGCATACCTCTTTATGCCCGACATGCACTATATCTGCTAGCATGCCTCATTATGCCTGACATGCACTATAACTGCTAGCATGCCTCATTATGCCTGACATTCACTATAACTGCTAGCAATCCTCATTATGTCTGACATGCACTATATCTCCTGTCATATCTCTTTATGCCTGACATGCACTATAACTGCTATCATACCTCTTTATGCCTGACATGCACTATAACTGCTAGCATACCTCTTTATGCCTGACATGCACTATAACTGCTATCATACCTCTTTATGCCAGACATGCACTATAACTGCTAGCATACCTCTTTATGTCTGACATGCACTATATCTCCTGTCATATCTCTTTATGCCTGACATGCACTATAACTGCTATCATACCTCTTTATGCCTGACATGCACTATAACTGCTATCATACCTCTTTATGCCTGACATGCACTATAACTGCTAGCATACCTCATTATGCCTGACATGCACTATAACTGCTAGCAATCCTCATTATGCCTGACATGCACTATAACTGCTAGCATACCTCATTATGCCTGACATGCACTATAACTGCTAGCAATCCTCATTATGCCTGACATGCGCTATAACTGCTAGCATACCTCATTATGCCTGACATGCACTACAACTGCTAGCAATCCTCATTATGCCTGACATCCACTATAACAGCTAGCATACCTCATTATGCCTGACATGCACTATAACTGCTAGCAATCCTCATTATGCCTGACATGCACTATAACTGCTAGCATACCTCATTATGCCTGACATGCACTATAACTGCTAGCAATCCTCATTATGCCTGACATGCACTATAACTGCTAGCACACCTCATTATGCCTGACATGCACTATAACTGCTAGCAATCCTCATTATGCCTGACATGCGCTATAACTGCTAGCATGCCTCATTATGCCTGACATGCGCTATAACTACTAGCATACCTCATTATGCCTGACATGCACTATAACTGCTAGCAATCCTCATTATGCCTGACATCCACTATAACAGCTAGCATACCTCATTATGCCTGACATGCACTATAACTACTAGCATACCTCATTATGCCTGACATGCACTATAACTGCTAGCATGCCTCATTATGCCTGACATGCGCTATAACTGTTAGCATGCCTCATTATGCCTGACATGCGCTATAACTGCTAGCATGCCTCATTATGCATGACATGCGCTATAACTGCTAGCATGCCTCATTATGCCTGACATGCGCTATAACTGCTAGCATGCCTCATTATGCCTGACATGCACTATAACTGCTAGCATGCCTCATTATGCCTGACATGCGCTATAACTGCTACGATGCCTCATTATGCCTGACATGCGCTATAACTGCTAGCATGCCTCATTATGCCTGACATGCACTATAACTGCTAGCATGCCTCATTATGCCTGACATGCGCTATAACTGCTAGCATGCCTCATTATGCCTGACATGCACTATAACTGCTAGCAAGCCTCTTTATGCCTGACATGCACTATAACTGCTAGCATACCTCATTATGTCTGACATGCACTATAACTGCTAGCAATCCTCATTATGCCTGACATGCACTATAACTGCTAGCATACCCCATTATGCCCGACATGCACTATAACTGCTAGCGTACCTCATTATGCCTGACATGCACTATAACTGCTAGCAATCCTCATTATGCCTGACATGCGCTATAACTGCTAGCATGCCTCATTATGCCTGACATGCACTATAACTGCTAGCATGCCTCATTATGCCTGACATGCGCTATAACTGCTAGCATGCCTCATTATGCCTGACATGCGCTATAACTGCTAGCATGCCTCATTATGCCTGACATGCACTATAACTGCTAGCAATGCTCATGATGCCTGACATGCACTATAACTGCTAGCATACCTCATTATGCCTGACATGCACTATAACTACTAGCATACCTCATTATGCCTGACATGCACTATAACTGCTAGCATACCTCATTATGCCTGACATGCACTATAACTGCTAGCAAGCCTCTTTATGCCTGACATGCACTATAACTGCTAGCATACCTCATTATGTCTGACATGCACTATAACTGCTAGCAATCCTCATTATGCCTGACATGCACTATAACTGCTAGCATACCTCATTATGCCCGACATGCACTATAACTGCTAGCATACGTCATTATGCCTGACATGCACTATAACTGCTAGCAATCCTCATTATGCCCGACATGCACTATAACTACTAGCATACCTCATTATGCCTGACATGCACTATAACTTCTAGCATACCTCATTACGCCTGACATGCATTATAACTGCTAGCATACCTTTTTATGCCCGACATGCACTATAACTGATGGCATACCTCTTTATGCCTGACATGTGCTATAACTGCTAGCATACCTCATTATGCCTGACATGCACTATAACTACTAGCAATGCTCATTATGCCTGACATGCACTATAACTGCTAGCATACCTCATTATGCCTGACATGCACTATAACTGCTAGCATGCTTCATTATGCCTGACATGCACTATAACTGCTAGCATACCTCATTATGCCTGACATGCACTACAACTGCTAGCAATGCTCATTATGCCTGACATGCACTATAACTGCTAGCATACCTCATTATGCCTGACATGCACTATAACTGCTAGCATGCCTTATTATGCCTGACATGCACTATAACTGCTAGCATACCTCATTATGCCTGACATGCACTATAACTGCTAGCATACCTCATTATGCCTGACATGCACTATAACTACTAGCATACCTCATTACGCCTGACATGCACTATAACTGCTAGCAATCCTCATTATGCCTGACATCCACTATAACAGCTAGCATACCTCATTATGCCTGACATGCACTATAACTACTAGCATACCTCATTATGCCTGACATGCACTATAACTGCTAGCAATCTTCATTATGCCTGACATGCACTATAACTGCTAGCAAGCCTCATTATGCCTGACATGCGCTATAACTGCTAGCATGCCTCATTATGCCTGACATGCACTATAACTACTAGCATACCTCATTACGCCGGACATGCACTATAACTGCTAGCAATCCTCATTATGCCTGACATCCACTATAACAGCTAGCATACCTCATTATGCCTGACATGCACTATAACTACTAGCATACCTCATTATGCCTGACATGCACTATAACTGCTAGCAATCCTCATTATGCCTGACATGCACTATAACTGCTAGCATACCTCATTATGCCTGACATGCACTATAACTGCTAGCAATCCTCATTATGCCTGACATGCACTATAACTGCTAGCATACCTCATTATGCCTGACATGCACTATAACTGCTAGCAATCCTCATTATGCCTGACATGCACTATAACTGCTAGCATGCCTCATTATGCCTGACATGCGCTATAACTACTAGCAATGCTCATTATGCCTGACATGCACTATAACTGCTAGCAATCCTCATTATGCCTCACATCCACTCTAACAGCTAGCATACCTCATCATGCCTGACATGCACTATAACTGCTAGCATGCCTCATTATGCCTGACATGCGCTATAACTGCTAGCATGCCTCATTATGCCTGACATGCGCTATAACTACTAGCATACCTCATTATGCCTGACATGCACTATAACTGCTAGCAATCCTCATTATGCCTGACATCCACTATAACAGCTAGCATACCTCATTATGCCTGACATGCACTATAACTGCTAGCATGCCTCATTATGCCTGACATGCACTATAACTGCCAGCATACCTCATTATGCCTGACATGCACTATAACTGCTAGCATACCTCATTATGCCTGACATGCACTATAACTACTAGCATACCTCATTACGCCTGACATGCACTATAACTGCTAGCAATCCTCATTATGCCTGACATCCACTATAACAGCTAGCATACCTCATTATGCCTGACATGCACTATAACTACTAGCATACCTCATTATGCCTGACATGCACTATAACTGCTAGCAATCCTCATTATGCCTGACATGCACTATAACTGCTAGCATGCCTCATTATGCCTGACATGCGCTATAACTGCTAGCATGCCTCATTATGCCTGACATGCACTATAACTACTAGCATACCTCATTACGCCTGACATGCACTACAACTGCTAGCAATCCTCATTATGCCTGACATCCACTATAACAGCTAGCATACCTCATTATGCCTGACATGCACTATAACTACTAGCATACCTCATTATGCCTGACATGCACTATAACTGCTAGCAATCCTCATTATGCCTGACATGCACTATAACTGCTAGCAATCCTCATTATGCCTGACATGCACTATAACTGCTAGCATGCCTCATTATGCCTGACATGCGCTATAACTGCTAGCATGCCTCATTATGCCTGACATGCACTATAACTACTAGCATACATCATTATGCCTGACATGCGCTATAACTGCTAGCATGCCTCATTATGCCTGACATGCACTATAACTGCTAGCATGCCTCATTATGCCTGACATGCGCTATAACTGCTAGCATGCCTCATTATGCCTGACATGCGCTATAACTGCTAGCATGCCTCATTATGCCTGACATGCACTATAACTGCTAGCATACCTCATTATGCCTGACATGCACTATAACTACTAGCATACCTCATTACGCCTGACATGCACTATAACTGTTAGCAAGCCTCTTTATGCCTGACATGCACTATAACTGCTAGCATACCTCATTATGTCTGACATGCACTATAACTGCTAGCATACCTCATTATGCCTGACATGCACTATAACTGCTAGCATACCTCATTATGCCCGACATGCACTATAACTGCTAGCATACCTCATTATGCCTGACATGCACTATAACTGCTAGCAATCCTCATTATGCCTGACATGCGCTATAACTGCTAGCATGCCTCATTATGCCTGACATGCACTATAACTGCTAGCATGCCTCATTATGCCTGACATGCGCTATAACTGCTAGCATGCCTCATTATGCCTGACATGCGCTATAACTGCTAGCATGCCTCATTATGCCTGACATGCACTATAACTGCTAGCAATGCTCATGATGCCTGACATGCACTATAACTGCTAGCATACCTCATTATGCCTGACATGCACTATAACTACTAGCATACCTCATTATGCCTGACATGCACTATAACTGCTAGCATACCTCATTATGCCTGACATGCACTATAACTGCTAGCAAGCCTCTTTATTCCTGACATGCACTATAACTGCTAGCATACCTCATTATGTCTGACATGCACTATAACTGCTAGCATACGTCATTATGCCCGACATGCACTATAACTGCTAGCATACGTCATTATGCCTGACATGCACTATTACTGCTAGCAATCCTCATTATGCCCGACATGCACTATAACTACTAGCATACCTCATTATGCCTGACATGCACTATAACTTCTAGCATACCTCATTACGCCTGACATGCACTATAACTGCTAGCATACCTTTTTATGCCCGACATGCACTATAACTGATAGCATACCTCTTTATGCCTGACATGCGCTATAACTGCTAGCATACCTCATTATGCCTGACATGCACTATAACTACTAGCAATGCTCATTATGCCTGACATGCACTATAACTGCTAGCATACCTCATTATGCCTGACATGCACTATAACTGCTAGCATGCCTCATTATGCCTGACATGCACTATAACTGCTAGCATACCTCATTATGCCTGACATGCACTACAACTGCTAGCAATGCTCATTATGCCTGACATGCACTATAACTGCTAGCATACCTCATTATGCCTGACATGCACTATAACTGCTAGCATGCCTTATTATGCCTGACATGCACTATAACTGCTAGCATACCTCATTATGCCTGACATGCACTATAACTGCTAGCATACCTCATTATGCCTGACATGCACTATAACTACTAGCATACCTCATTACGCCTGACATGCACTATAACTGCTAGCAATCCTCATTATGCCTGACATCCACTATAACAGCTAGCATACCTCATTATGCCTGACATGCACTATAACTACTAGCATACCTCATTATGCCTGACATGCACTATAACTGCTAGCAATCCTCATTATGCCTGACATGCACTATAACTGCTAGCATGCCTCATTATGCCTGACATGCGCTATAACTGCTAGCATGCCTCATTATGCCTGACATGCACTATAACTACTAGCATACCTCATTACGCCGGACATGCACTATAACTGCTAGCAATCCTCATTATGCCTGACATCCACTATAACAGCTAGCATACCTCATTATGCCTGACATGCACTATAACTACTAGCATACCTCATTATGCCTGACATGCACTATAACTGCTAGCAATCCTCATTATGCCTGACATGCACTATAACTTCTAGCATACCTCATTATGCCTGACATGCACTATAACTGCTAGCAATCCTCATTATGCCTGACATGCACTATAACTGCTAGCATACCTCATTACGCCTGACATGCACTATAACTGCTAGCAATCCTCATTATGCCTGACATGCACTATAACTGCTAGCATGCCTCATTATGCCTGACATGCGCTATAACTACTAGCAATGCTCATTATGCCTGACATGCACTATAACTGCTAGCAATCCTCATTATGCCTCACATCCACTCTAACAGCTAGCATACCTCATTATGCCTGACATGCACTATAACTGCTAGCATGCCTCATTATGCCTGACATGCGCTATAACTGCTAGCATGCCTCGTTATGCCTGACATGCGCTATAACTACTAGCATACCTCATTATGCCTGACATGCACTATAACTGCTAGCAATCCTCATTATGCCTGACATCCACTATAACAGCTAGCATACCTCATTATGCCTGACATGCACTATAACTGCTAGCATGCCTCATTATGCCTGACATGCACTATAACTGCTAGCATACCTCATTATGCCTGACATGCACTATAACTGCTAGCATACCTCATTATGCCTGACATGCACTATAACTACTAGCATACCTCATTACGCCTGACATGCACTATAACTGCTAGCAATCCTCATTATGCCTGACATCCACTATAACAGCTAGCATACCTCATTATGCCTGACATGCACTATAACTACTAGCATACCTCATTATGCCTGACATGCACTATAACTGCTAGCAATCCTCATTATGCCTGACATGCACTATAACTGCTAGCATGCCTCATTATGCCTGACATGCGCTATAACTGCTAGCATGCCTCATTATGCCTGACATGCACTATAACTACTAGCATACCTCATTACGCCTGACATGCACTACAACTGCTAGCAATCCTCATTATGCCTGACATCCACTATAACAGCTAGCATACCTCATTATGCCTGACATGCACTATAACTACTAGCATACCTCATTATGCCTGACATGCACTATAACTGCTAGCAATCCTCATTATGCCTGACATCCACTATAACTGCTAGCATACCTCATTATGCCTGACATGCACTATAACTACTAGCATACCTCATTATGCCTGACATGCACTATAACTGCTAGCAATCCTCATTATGCCTGACATGCACTATAACTGCTAGCATACCTCATTATGCCTGACATGCACTATAACTGCTAGCATACCTCATTATGCCTGACATGAACTATAACTACTAGCGTACCTCATTATGCCTGACATGCACTATAACTGCTAGCATACCTCATTATGCCTGACATGCACTATAACTGCTAGCATACCTCATTATGCCTGACATGAACTATAACTACTAGCGTACCTCATTATGCCTGACATGCACTATAACTGCTAGCATACCTCATTATGCCTGACATGCACTATAACTGCTAGCATACCTCATTATGCCTGACATGCACTATAACTGCTAGCATACCTCATTATGCCTGACATGAACTATAACTACTAGCGTACCTCATTATGCCTGACATGCACTATAACTGCTAGCATGCCTCATTATGCCTGACATGCACTATAACTGCTAGCATGCCTCATTATGCCTGACATGCGCTATAACTGCTACGATGCCTCATTATGCCTGACATGCGCTATAACTGCTAGCATGCCTCATTATGCCTGACATGCACTATAACTGCTAGCATGCCTCATTATGCCTGACATGCGCTATAACTGCTAGCATGCCTCATTATGCCTGACATGCGCTATAACTGCTAGCATGCTTCATTATGCCTGACATGCACTATAACTGCTAGCATACCTCATTATGCCTGACATGCACTATAACTGCTAGCATACCTCATTATGCCTGACATGAACTATAACTACTAGCGTACCTCATTATGCCTGACATGCACTATAACTGCTAGCATACCTCTTTATGCCTGACATGCACTATAACTGCTAGCATACCTCATTATGCCTGACATGCGTTATAACTGCTAGCATACCTCACTATGCCTGACATGCACTATAACTGCTAGCAATCCTCATTATGCCTGACATGCGTTATAACTGCTAGCATACCTCACTATGCCTGACATGCACTACAACTGCTAGCATACCTCATTATGCCTGACATGCACTATAACTGCTAGCAATCCTCATTATGCCTGACATGCACTATAACTGCTAGCATGCCTCATTATGCCTGACATGCGCTATAACTGCTAGCATGCCTCATTGTGCCTGACATGCACTATTACTGCTAGCAATCCTCATTATGTCTGACATGCGCTATAACTGCTAGCATACCTCATTATGCCAGACGCGCACTATAACTGTTAGCATACCTCATTATACCTGACATGCACTATAACTGCTAGCATACCTTATTATGCCTGACATGCACTATAACTGCTAGCATACCTCTTTATGTCTGACATCCACTATAACTTCTATCATACCTCATTATGCCTGACATGCACTATAACTGCTAGCATACCTCATTATGCCTGACATGCGCTATAACTGCTAGCATACCTCATTATGCCAGACACGCACTATAACTGCTAGCATACCTCATTATGCCTGACATGCATTATAACTGCTAGCATACCTCATTATGCCTGACATGCACTATAACTTCTAGCATACCTCATTATGCCTGACATGCACTATAACTGCTAGCATACCTCATTATGTCTGACATGCACTATAACTGATATCATATCTCTTTATGCCTGACATTCACTATAATTGCTAGCAATCCTCATTATGTCTGATATGCACTATAACTGCTAGCATTCCTCATTATGCCCGACATGCACTATAACTGCTAGCATACCTCTTTATGTCTGACATGCACTATAACTTCTAGCCTACCTCATTATGCCTGACATGCACTATAACTGCTAACAATCTTCATTATGCCTGACATGCACTATAACTGCTAGCATGCTTCTTTATGCCTGACATGCACTATAACTGCTAGCATACCTCATTATGCCTGACATGCACTATAACTGCTAGCATACCTCATTATGTCTGACATGCACTATAACTGCTATCATATCTCTTTATGCCTGACATTCACTATAACTGCTAGCATGCCTCATTATGCCTGACATGCGCTATAACTGCTAGCAATCCTCATTATGCTTGACATGCACTATAACTGCTAGCATACCTCATTATGCCTGACATGCACTATAACTACTAGCATACCTCATTATGCCTGACATGCACTATAACTGCTAGCATACCTCATTGTGCCTGACATGCATTATAATGGCTAGCATACATTATTATGCCTGACATGCGCTATAACTGCTAGCATACCTCATTATTCCTGACATGCACTATAACTGCTAGCATGCTTCTTTATGCCTGACATGCACTATAACTGCTAGCATACCTCATTATGCCTGACATGCACTATAACTGCTAGCATACCTCATTATGTCTGACATGCACTATAACTGCTATCATATCTCTTTATGCCTGACATTCACTATAACTGCTAGCATGCCTCATTATGCCTGACATGCGCTATAACTGCTAGCAATCCTCATTATGCTTGACATGCACTATAACTGCTAGCATACCTCATTATGCCTGACATGCACTATAACTACTAGCATTCCTCATTATGCCTGACATGCACTATAACTGCTAGCATACCTCATTGTGCCTGACATGCATTATAATGGCTAGCATACATTATTATGCCTGACATGCGCTATAACTGCTAGCATACCTCATTATTCCTGACATGCACTATAACTGCTAGCAATCCTCATTATGCCTGACATCCACTATAACTGCTAGCATACCTCATTACGCCTGACATGCACTATAACTGCTAGCATACCTCATTATGCCTGACATGCACTATGACTGCTAGCATACCTCATTATGCCTGACATGCACTATAACCGCTAGCAATCGTCATTATGCCTGACATGCACTATAACTGCTAGCATACCTCATTATGCCCGACATGCACTATAACTGCTAGCAATCCTCATTATGCCTGACATCCACTATAACTGCTAGCATACTTCTTTATGCCTGACATGCTCTATAACTGCTAGCATACCTCTTTATGCCTTACATGCACTATAACTGCTAGCAATCCTCATTATGCCTGACATCCACTATAACTGCTAGCATACCTCATTACGCCTGACATGCACTATAACTGCTAGCATACCTCATTATGCCTGACATGCACTATAACTGCTAGCATACCTCATTATGCCTGACATGCAATATAACCGCTAGCAATCGTCATTATGCCTGACATGCACTATAACTGCTAGCATACCTCATTATGCCCGACATGCACTATAACTGCTAGCAATCCTCATTATGCCTGACATCCACTATAACTGCTAGCATACCTCTTTATGCCTGACATGCACTATAACTGCTAGCATACCTCTTTATGCCTGACATGCACTATAACTGCTAGCAGTCCTCATTATGCCTGACATGCACTATAACTGCTAGCATACCTCATTATGCCTGACATGCACTATAACTGCTAGCAATCCTCATTATGCCTGACATCCACTATAACTGCTAGCATACCTTATTATGCCTGACATGCACTATAACCGCTAGCAATCATCATTATGCCTGACATGCACTATAACTGCTATCATACCTCATTATGCCTGACATGCACTATAACTGCTAGCATACCTCATTATGCCTGACATGCACTATAACTGCTAGCATACCTCATTATGCCTGACATGCACTATAACTACTAGCATACCTCTTTATGCCTGACATACACTATAACTGCTAGCATACCTCATTATGCCTGACATGCACTATAACCGCTAGAAATCGTCATTATGCCTGACATGCACTATAACTGCTAGCATACCTCATTATGCCCGACATGCACTATAACTGCTAGCAATCCTCATTATGCCTGACATCCACTATAACTGCTAGCATACCTCTTTATGCCTGACATGCACTATAACTGCTAGCATACCTCTTTATGCCTGACATGCACTATAACTGCTAGCAATCCTCATTATGCCTGACATGCACTATAACTGCTAGCATACCTCATTATGCCTGACATGCACTATAACTGCTAGCATACCTCTTTATGCCTGACATGCACTATAACTGCTAGCAATCCTCATTATGCCTGACATCCACTATAACTGCTAGCATACCTCATTGCGCCTGACATGCACTATAACCGCTAGCATACCTCATTATGCCTGACATGCACTATAACTGCTAGCATACCTCATTATGCCTGACATGCACTATAACTGCTAGCAATCGTCATTATGCCTGACATGCACTATAACTGCTAGCATACCTCATTATGCCCGACATGCACTATAACTGCTAGCATGCCTCTTTATGCCTGACATGCCCTATAACTGCTAGCATGCCTCTTTATGCCTGACATGCACTATAACTTCTAGCATACCTCATTATGCCTGACATGCACTATAACTTCTAGCATGCCTCATTATACCTGACATGCCCTATAACTGCTAGCACTCCTCATTATGCCTGACATGCACTATAACTTCTAGCATGCCTCTTTATGCCTGACATGCACCATAACTGCCAGCATGCCTCATTATGCCTGACATGCACTATAACTGCTAGCAATCCTCATTATGCCCGACATGCACTATAACTGCTAGCATACCTCATTATGCCTGACATGCACTATAACTGCTAGCAATCCTCATTATGCCTGACATGCACTATAACTGCTAGCAATGCTCATGATGCCTGACATGCACTATAACTGCTAGCATACCTCATTATGCCTGACATGCACTATAACTACTAGCATACCTCATTATGCCTGACATGCACTATAACTGCTAGCATACCTCATTATGCCTGACATGCACTATAACTGCTAGCAAGCCTCTTTATGCCTGACATGCACTATAACTGCTAGCATACCTCATTATGTCTGACATGCACTATAACTGCTAGCAATCCTCATTATGCCTGACATGCACTATAACTGCTAGCATACCTCATTATGCCCGACATGCACTATAACTGCTAGCATACCTCATTATGCCTGACATGCACTATAACTGCTAGCAATCCTCATTATGCCTGACATGCACTATAACTACTAGCATACCTCATTATGCCTGACATGCACTATAACTTCTAGCATACCTCATTACGCCTGACATGCACTATAACTGCTAGCATACCTTTTTATGCCCGACATGCACTATAACTGCTAGCATACCTCTTTATGCCTGACATCTGCTATAACTGCTAGCATACCTCATTATGCCTGACATGCACTATAACTACTAGCAATGCTCATTATGCCTGACATGCACTATAACTGCTAGCATACCTCATTATGCCTGACATGCACTATAACTGCTAGCATGCCTCATTATGCCTGACATGCACTATAACTGCTAGCATACCTCATTATGCCTGACATGCACTACAACTGCTAGCAATGCTCATTATGCCTGACATGCACTATAACTGCTAGCATACCTCATTATGCCTGACATGCACTATAACTGCTAGCATGCCTTATTATGCCTGACATGCACTATAACTGCTAGCATACCTCATTATGCCTGACATGCACTATAACTGCTAGCATACCTCATTATGCCTGACATGCACTATAACTACTAGCATACCTCATTACGCCTGACATGCACTATAACTGCTAGCAATCCTCATTATGCCTGACATCCACTTCAACAGCTAGCATACCTCATTATGCCTGACATGCACTATAACTACTAGCATACCTCATTATGCCTGACATGCACTATAACTGCTAGCAATCCTCATTATGCCTGACATGCACTATAACTGCTAGCATGCCTCATTATGCCTGACATGCGCTATAACTGCTAGCATGCCTCATTATGCCTGACATGCACTATAACTACTAGCATACCTCATTACGCCTGACATGCACTATAACTGCTAGCAATCCTCATTATGCCTGACATCCACTATAACAGCTAGCATACCTCATTATGCCTGACATGCACTATAACTGCTAGCAATCCTCATTATGCCTGACATGCACTATAACTGCTAGCATACCTCATTATGCCTGACATGCACTATAACTGCTAGCATACCTCATTATGCCTGACATGCACTATAACTGCTAGCAATCTTCATTATGCCTGACATGCGCTATAACTGCTAGCATGCCTCATTATGCCTGACATGCGCTATAACTACTAGCAATGCTCATTATGCCTGACATGCACTATAACTGCTAGCAATCCTCATTATGCCTGACATCCACTATAACAGCTAGCATACATCATTATGCCTGACATGCACTATAACTGCTAGCATGCCTCATTATGCCTGACATGCGCTATAACTGCTTGCATGCCTCATTATGCCTGACATGCGCTATAACTACTAGCATACCTCATTATGCCTGACATGCACTATAACTGCTAGCAATCCTCATTATGCCTGACATCCACTATAACAGCTAGCATACCTCATTATGCCTGACATGCACTATAACTGCTAGCATGCCTCATTATGCCTGACATGCACTATAACTGCTAGCATACCTCATTATGCCTGACATGCACTATAACTGCTAGCATACCTCATTATGCCTGACATGCACTATAACTACTAGCATACCTCATTACGCCTGACATGCACTATAACTGCTAGCAATCCTCATTATGCCTGACATCCACTATAACAGCTAGCATACCTCATTATGCCTGACATGCACTATAACTACTAGCATACCTCATTATGCCTGACATGCACTATAACTGCTAGCAATCCTCATTATGCCTGACATGCACTATAACTGCTAGCATGCCTCATTATGCCTGACATGCGCTATAACTGCTAGCATGCCTCATTATGCCTGACATGCACTATAACTACTAGCATACCTCATTACGCCTGACATGCACTACAACTGCTAGCAATCCTCATTATGCCTGACATCCACTATAACAGCTAGCATACCTCATTATGCCTGACATGCACTATAACTGCTAGCAATCCTCATTATGCCTGACATGCACTATAACTGCTAGCATACCTCATTATGCCTGACATGCACTATAACTGCTAGCAATCCTCATTATGCCTGACATGCACTATAACTGCTAGCATACCTCATTATGCCTGACATGCACTATAACTGCTAGCAATCCTCATTATGCCTGACATGCGCTATAACTGCTAGCATGCCTCATTATGCCTGACATGCGCTATAACTACTAGCATACCTCATTATGCCGTACATGCACTATAACTGCTAGCAATCCTCATTATGCCTGACATCCACTATAACAGCTAGCATACCTCATTATGCCTGACATGCACTATAACTACTAGCATACCTCATTATGCCTGACATGCACTATAACTGCTAGCATGCCTCATTATGCCTGACATGCGCTATAACTGTTAGCATGCCTCATTATGCCTGACATGCGCTATAACTGCTAGCATGCCTCATTATGCATGACATGCGCTATAACTGCTAGCATGCCTCATTATGCCTGACATGCGCTATAACTGCTAGCATGCCTCATTATGCCTGACATGCACTATAACTGCTAGCATGCCTCATTATGCCTGACATGCGCTATAACTGCTACGATGCCTCATTATGCCTGACATGCGCTATAACTGCTAGCATGCCTCATTATGCCTGACATGCACTATAACTGCTAGCATGCCTCATTATGCCTGACATGCGCTATAACTGCTAGCATGCCTCATTATGCCTGACATGCACTATAACTGCTAGCAAGCCTCTTTATGCCTGACATGCACTATAACTGCTAGCATACCTCATTATGTCTGACATGCACTATAACTGCTAGCAATCCTCATTATGCCTGACATGCACTATAACTGCTAGCATACCTCATTATGCCCGACATGCACTATAACTGCTAGCATACCTCATTATGCCTGACATGCACTATAACTGCTAGCAATCCTCATTATGCCTGACATGCGCTATAACTGCTAGCATGCCTCATTATGCCTGACATGCACTATAACTGCTAGCATGCCTCATTATGCCTGACATGCGCTATAACTGCTAGCATGCCTCATTATGCCTGACATGCACTATAACTGCTAGCATGCCTCATTATGCCTGACATGCACTATAACTGCTAGCATGCCTCATTATGCCTGACATGCGCTATAACTGCTAGCATGCCTCATTGTGCCTGACATGCACTATTACTGCTAGCAATCCTCATTATGTCTGACATGCGCTATAACTGCTAGCATACCTCATTATGCCAGACACGCACTATAACTGTTAGCATACCTCATTATACCTGACATGCACTATAACTGCTAGCATACCTTATTATGCCTGACATGCACTATAACTGCTAGCATACCTCTTTATGTCTGACATCCACTATAACTTCTATCATACCTCATTATGCCTGACATGCACTATAACTGCTAGCATACCTCATTATGCCTGACATGCGCTATAACTGCTAGCATACCTCATTATGCCAGACACGCACTATAACTGCTAGCATACCTCATTATGCCTGACATGCATTATAACTGCTAGCATACCTCATTATGCCTGACATGCACTATAACTTCTAGCATACCTCATTATGCCTGACATGCACTATAACTGCTAGCATACCTCATTATGTCTGACATGCACTATAACTGATATCATATCTCTTTATGCCTGACATTCACTATAATTGCTAGCAATCCTCATTATGCCTGACACGCACTATAACTGCTAGCATACCTCATTATGCCCGACATGCACTATAACTGCTAGCATACCTCATTATGTCTGACATGCACTATAACTGCTATCATATCTCTTTATGCCTGACATGCACTATTACTGCTAGCAATCCTCATTATGTCTGATATGCACTATAACTGCTAGCATTCCTCATTATGCCCGACATGCACTATAACTGCTAGCATACCTCTTTATGTCTGACATGCACTATAACTTCTAGCATACCTCATTATGCCTGACATGCACTATAACTGCTAACAATCTTCATTATGCCTGACATGCACTATAACTGCTAGCATGCTTCTTTATGCCTGACATGCACTATAACTGCTAGCATACCTCATTATGCCTGACATGCACTATAACTGCTAGCATACCTCATTATGTCTGACATGCACTATAACTGCTATCATATCTCTTTATGCCTGACATTCACTATAACTGCTAGCATGCCTCATTATGCCTGACATGCGCTATAACTGCTAGCAATCCTCATTATGCTTGACATGCACTATAACTGCTAGCATACCTCATTATGCCTGACATGCACTATAACTGCTATCATATCTCTTTATGCCTGACATTCACTATAACTGCTAGCATGCCTCATTATGTCTGACATGCACTATAACTGCTATCATATCTCTTTATGCCTGACATTCACTATAACTGCTAGCATACCTCATTATGTCTGACATGCACTATAACTGCTATCATATCTCTTTATGCCTGACATTCACTATAACTGCTATCATACCTCATTATGCCTGACATGCACTATAACTGCTAGCATACCTCTTTATGCCTGACATGCACTATAACTACTAGCATACCTCATTATGCCTGACATGCACTATAACTGCTAGCATACCTCTTTATGCCCGACATGCACTATATCTGCTAGCATGCCTCATTATGCCTGACATGCACTATAACTGCTAGCATGCCTCATTATGCCTGACATTCACTATAACTGCTAGCAATCCTCATTATGTCTGACATGCACTATATCTCCTGTCATATCTCTTTATGCCTGACATGCACTATAACTGCTATCATACCTCTTTATGCCTGACATGCACTATAACTGCTAGCATACCTCTTTATGCCTGACATGCACTATAACTGCTATCATACCTCTTTATGCCAGACATGCACTATAACTGCTAGCATACCTCTTTATGTCTGACATGCACTATATCTCCTGTCATATCTCTTTATGCCTGACATGCACTATAACTGCTATCATACCTCTTTATGCCTGACATGCACTATAACTGCTATCATACCTCTTTATGCCTGACATGCGCTATAACTGCTAGCATACCTCATTATGCCTGACATGCACTATAACTGCTAGCAATCCTCATTATGCCTGACATGCACTATAACTGCTAGCATACCTCATTATGCCTGACATGCACTATAACTGCTAGCAATCCTCATTATGCCTGACATGCGCTATAACTGCTAGCATACCTCATTATGCCTGACATGCACTACAACTGCTAGCAATCCTCATTATGCCTGACATCCACTATAACAGCTAGCATACCTCATTATGCCTGACATGCACTATAACTGCTAGCAATCCTCATTATGCCTGACATGCACTATAACTGCTAGCATACCTCATTATGCCTGACATGCACTATAACTGCTAGCAATCCTCATTATGCCTGACATGCACTATAACTGCTAGCACACCTCATTATGCCTGACATGCACTATAACTGCTAGCAATCCTCATTATGCCTGACATGCGCTATAACTGCTAGCATGCCTCATTATGCCTGACATGCGCTATAACTACTAGCATACCTCATTATGCCTGACATGCACTATAACTGCTAGCAATCCTCATTATGCCTGACATCCACTATAACAGCTAGCATACCTCATTATGCCTGACATGCACTATAACTACTAGGATACCTCATTATGCCTGACATGCACTATAACTGCTAGCATGCCTCATTATGCCTGACATGCGCTATAACTGTTAGCATGCCTCATTATGCCTGACATGCGCTATAACTGCTAGCATGCCTCATTATGCATGACATGCGCTATAACTGCTAGCATGCCTCATTATGCCTGACATGCGCTATAACTGCTAGCATGCCTCATTATGCCTGACATGCACTATAACTGCTAGCATGCCTCATTATGCCTGACATGCGCTATAACTGCTACGATGCCTCATTATGCCTGACATGCGCTATAACTGCTAGCATGCCTCATTATGCCTGACATGCACTATAACTGCTAGCATGCCTCATTATGCCTGACATGCGCTATAACTGCTAGCATGCTTCATTATGCCTGACATGCACTATAACTGCTAGCAAGCCTCTTTATGCCTGACATGCACTATAACTGCTAGCATACCTCATTATGTCTGACATGCACTATAACTGCTAGCAATCCTCATTATGCCTGACATGCACTATAACTGCTAGCATACCCCATTATGCCCGACATGCACTATAACTGCTAGCGTACCTCATTATGCCTGACATGCACTATAACTGCTAGCAATCCTCATTATGCCTGACATGCGCTATAACTGCTAGCATGCCTCATTATGCCTGACATGCACTATAACTGCTAGCATGCCTCATTATGCCTGACATGCGCTATAACTGCTAGCATGCCTCATTATGCCTGACATGCGCTATAACTGCTAGCATGCCTCATTATGCCTGACATGCACTATAACTGCTAGCAATGCTCATGATGCCTGACATGCACTATAACTGCTAGCATACCTCATTATGCCTGACATGCACTATAACTACTAGCATACCTCATTATGCCTGACATGCACTATAACTGCTAGCATACCTCATTATGCCTGACATGCACTATAACTGCTAGCAAGCCTCTTTATGCCTGACATGCACTATAACTGCTAGCATACCTCATTATGTCTGACATGCACTATAACTGCTAGCAATCCTCATTATGCCTGACATGCACTATAACTGCTAGCATACCTCATTATGCCCGACATGCACTATAACTGCTAGCATACGTCATTATGCCTGACATGCACTATAACTGCTAGCAATCCTCATTATGCCCGACATGCACTATAACTACTAGCATACCTCATTATGCCTGACATGCACTATAACTTCTAGCATACCTCATTACGCCTGACATGCATTATAACTGCTAGCATACCTTTTTATGCCCGACATGCACTATAACTGATGGCATACCTCTTTATGCCTGACATGTGCTATAACTGCTAGCATACCTCATTATGCCTGACATGCACTATAACTACTAGCAATGCTCATTATGCCTGACATGCACTATAACTGCTAGCATACCTCATTATGCCTGACATGCACTATAACTGCTAGCATACCTCATTATGCCTGACATGCACTATAACTGCTAGCAATCCTCATTATGCCTGACATGCGCTATAACTGCTAGCATGCCTCATTATGCCTGACATGCACTATAACTGCTAGCATGCCTCATTATGCCTGACATGCGCTATAACTGCTAGCATGCCTCATTATGCCTGACATGCGCTATAACTGCTAGCATGCCTCATTATGCCTGACATGCACTATAACTGCTAGCATACCTCATTATGCCTGACATGCACTATAACTACTAGCATACCTCATTACGCCTGACATGCACTATAACTGTTAGCAAGCCTCTTTATGCCTGACATGCACTATAACTGCTAGCATACCTCATTATGTCTGACATGCACTATAACTGCTAGCATACCTCATTATGCCTGACATGCACTATAACTGCTAGCATACCTCATTATGCCCGACATGCACTATAACTGCTAGCATACCTCATTATGCCTGACATGCACTATAACTGCTAGCAATCCTCATTATGCCTGACATGCGCTATAACTGCTAGCATGCCTCATTATGCCTGACATGCACTATAACTGCTAGCATGCCTCATTATGCCTGACATGCGCTATAACTGCTAGCATGCCTCATTATGCCTGACATGCGCTATAACTGCTAGCATGCCTCATTATGCCTGACATGCACTATAACTGCTAGCAATGCTCATGATGCCTGACATGCACTATAACTGCTAGCATACCTCATTATGCCTGACATGCACTATAACTACTAGCATACCTCATTATGCCTGACATGCACTATAACTGCTAGCATACCTCATTATGCCTGACATGCACTATAACTGCTAGCAAGCCTCTTTATTCCTGACATGCACTATAACTGCTAGCATACCTCATTATGTCTGACATGCACTATAACTGCTAGCATACGTCATTATGCCCGACATGCACTATAACTGCTAGCATACGTCATTATGCCTGACATGCACTATTACTGCTAGCAATCCTCATTATGCCCGACATGCACTATAACTACTAGCATACCTCATTATGCCTGACATGCACTATAACTTCTAGCATACCTCATTACGCCTGACATGCACTATAACTGCTAGCATACCTTTTTATGCCCGACATGCACTATAACTGATAGCATACCTCTTTATGCCTGACATGCGCTATAACTGCTAGCATACCTCATTATGCCTGACATGCACTATAACTACTAGCAATGCTCATTATGCCTGACATGCACTATAACTGCTAGCATACCTCATTATGCCTGACATGCACTATAACTGCTAGCATGCCTCATTATGCCTGACATGCACTATAACTGCTAGCATACCTCATTATGCCTGACATGCACTACAACTGCTAGCAATGCTCATTATGCCTGACATGCACTATAACTGCTAGCATACCTCATTATGCCTGACATGCACTATAACTGCTAGCATGCCTTATTATGCCTGACATGCACTATAACTGCTAGCATACCTCATTATGCCTGACATGCACTATAACTGCTAGCATACCTCATTATGCCTGACATGCACTATAACTACTAGCATACCTCATTACGCCTGACATGCACTATAACTGCTAGCAATCCTCATTATGCCTGACATCCACTATAACAGCTAGCATACCTCATTATGCCTGACATGCACTATAACTACTAGCATACCTCATTATGCCTGACATGCACTATAACTGCTAGCAATCCTCATTATGCCTGACATGCACTATAACTGCTAGCATGCCTCATTATGCCTGACATGCGCTATAACTGCTAGCATGCCTCATTATGCCTGACATGCACTATAACTACTAGCATACCTCATTACGCCGGACATGCACTATAACTGCTAGCAATCCTCATTATGCCTGACATCCACTATAACAGCTAGCATACCTCATTATGCCTGACATGCACTATAACTACTAGCATACCTCATTATGCCTGACATGCACTATAACTGCTAGCAATCCTCATTATGCCTGACATGCACTATAACTGCTAGCATACCTCATTATGCCTGACATGCACTATAACTGCTAGCAATCCTCATTATGCCTGACATGCACTATAACTGCTAGCATACCTCATTACGCCTGACATGCACTATAACTGCTAGCAATCCTCATTATGCCTGACATGCACTATAACTGCTAGCATGCCTCATTATGCCTGACATGCGCTATAACTACTAGCAATGCTCATTATGCCTGACATGCACTATAACTGCTAGCAATCCTCATTATGCCTCACATCCACTCTAACAGCTAGCATACCTCATTATGCCTGACATGCACTATAACTGCTAGCATGCCTCATTATGCCTGACATGCGCTATAACTGCTAGCATGCCTCGTTATGCCTGACATGCGCTATAACTACTAGCATACCTCATTATGCCTGACATGCACTATAACTGCTAGCAATCCTCATTATGCCTGACATCCACTATAACAGCTAGCATACCTCATTATGCCTGACATGCACTATAACTGCTAGCATGCCTCATTATGCCTGACATGCACTATAACTGCTAGCATACCTCATTATGCCTGACATGCACTATAACTGCTAGCATACCTCATTATGCCTGACATGCACTATAACTACTAGCATACCTCATTACGCCTGACATGCACTATAACTGCTAGCAATCCTCATTATGCCTGACATCCACTATAACAGCTAGCATACCTCATTATGCCTGACATGCACTATAACTACTAGCATACCTCATTATGCCTGACATGCACTATAACTGCTAGCAATCCTCATTATGCCTGACATGCACTATAACTGCTAGCATGCCTCATTATGCCTGACATGCGCTATAACTGCTAGCATGCCTCATTATGCCTGACATGCACTATAACTACTAGCATACCTCATTACGCCTGACATGCACTACAACTGCTAGCAATCCTCATTATGCCTGACATCCACTATAACAGCTAGCATACCTCATTATGCCTGACATGCACTATAACTACTAGCATACCTCATTATGCCTGACATGCACTATAACTGCTAGCAATCCTCATTATGCCTGACATCCACTATAACTGCTAGCATACCTCATTATGCCTGACATGCACTATAACTACTAGCATACCTCATTATGCCTGACATGCACTATAACTGCTAGCAATCCTCATTATGCCTGACATGCACTATAACTGCTAGCATACCTCATTATGCCTGACATGCACTATAACTGCTAGCATACCTCATTATGCCTGACATGAACTATAACTACTAGCGTACCTCATTATGCCTGACATGCACTATAACTGCTAGCATACCTCATTATGCCTGACATGCACTATAACTGCTAGCATACCTCATTATGCCTGACATGAACTATAACTACTAGCGTACCTCATTATGCCTGACATGCACTATAACTGCTAGCATACCTCATTATGCCTGACATGCACTATAACTGCTAGCATACCTCATTATGCCTGACATGCACTATAACTGCTAGCATACCTCATTATGCCTGACATGAACTATAACTACTAGCGTACCTCATTATGCCTGACATGCACTATAACTGCTAGCATGCCTCATTATGCCTGACATGCACTATAACTGCTAGCATGCCTCATTATGCCTGACATGCGCTATAACTGCTACGATGCCTCATTATGCCTGACATGCGCTATAACTGCTAGCATGCCTCATTATGCCTGACATGCACTATAACTGCTAGCATGCCTCATTATGCCTGACATGCGCTATAACTGCTAGCATGCCTCATTATGCCTGACATGCGCTATAACTGCTAGCATGCTTCATTATGCCTGACATGCACTATAACTGCTAGCATACCTCATTATGCCTGACATGCACTATAACTGCTAGCATACCTCATTATGCCTGACATGAACTATAACTACTAGCGTACCTCATTATGCCTGACATGCACTATAACTGCTAGCATACCTCTTTATGCCTGACATGCACTATAACTGCTAGCATACCTCATTATGCCTGACATGCGTTATAACTGCTAGCATACCTCACTATGCCTGACATGCACTATAACTGCTAGCAATCCTCATTATGCCTGACATGCGTTATAACTGCTAGCATACCTCACTATGCCTGACATGCACTACAACTGCTAGCATACCTCATTATGCCTGACATGCACTATAACTGCTAGCAATCCTCATTATGCCTGACATGCACTATAACTGCTAGCATGCCTCATTATGCCTGACATGCGCTATAACTGCTAGCATGCCTCATTGTGCCTGACATGCACTATTACTGCTAGCAATCCTCATTATGTCTGACATGCGCTATAACTGCTAGCATACCTCATTATGCCAGACACGCACTATAACTGTTAGCATACCTCATTATACCTGACATGCACTATAACTGCTAGCATACCTTATTATGCCTGACATGCACTATAACTGCTAGCATACCTCTTTATGTCTGACATCCACTATAACTTCTATCATACCTCATTATGCCTGACATGCACTATAACTGCTAGCATACCTCATTATGCCTGACATGCGCTATAACTGCTAGCATACCTCATTATGCCAGACACGCACTATAACTGCTAGCATACCTCATTATGCCTGACATGCATTATAACTGCTAGCATACCTCATTATGCCTGACATGCACTATAACTTCTAGCATACCTCATTATGCCTGACATGCACTATAACTGCTAGCATACCTCATTATGTCTGACATGCACTATAACTGATATCATATCTCTTTATGCCTGACATTCACTATAATTGCTAGCAATCCTCATTATGCCTGACACGCACTATAACTGCTAGCATACCTCATTATGCCCGACATGCACTATAACTGCTAGCATACCTCATTATGTCTGACATGCACTATAACTGCTATCATATCTCTTTATGCCTGACATGCACCATTACTGCTAGCAATCCTCATTATGTCTGATATGCACTATAACTGCTAGCATTCCTCATTATGCCCGACATGCACTATAACTGCTAGCATACCTCTTTATGTCTGACATGCACTATAACTTCTAGCATACCTCATTATGCCTGACATGCACTATAACTGCTAACAATCTTCATTATGCCTGACATGCACTATAACTGCTAGCATGCTTCTTTATGCCTGACATGCACTATAACTGCTAGCATACCTCATTATGCCTGACATGCACTATAACTGCTAGCATACCTCATTATGTCTGACATGCACTATAACTGCTATCATATCTCTTTATGCCTGACATTCACTATAACTGCTAGCATGCCTCATTATGCCTGACATGCGCTATAACTGCTAGCAATCCTCATTATGCTTGACATGCACTATAACTGCTAGCATACCTCATTATGCCTGACATGCACTATAACTGCTATCATATCTCTTTATGCCTGACATTCACTATAACTGCTAGCATGCCTCATTATGTCTGACATGCACTATAACTGCTATCATATCTCTTTATGCCTGACATTCACTATAACTGCTAGCATACCTCATTATGTCTGACATGCACTATAACTGCTATCATATCTCTTTATGCCTGACATTCACTATAACTGCTATCATACCTCATTATGCCTGACATGCACTATAACTGCTAGCATACCTCTTTATGCCTGACATGCACTATAACTACTAGCATACCTCATTATGCCTGACATGCACTATAACTGCTAGCATACCTCTTTATGCCCGACATGCACTATATCTGCTAGCATGCCTCATTATGCCTGACATGCACTATAACTGCTAGCATGCCTCATTATGCCTGACATTCACTATAACTGCTAGCAATCCTCATTATGTCTGACATGCACTATATCTCCTGTCATATCTCTTTATGCCTGACATGCACTATAACTGCTATCATACCTCTTTATGCCTGACATGCACTATAACTGCTAGCATACCTCTTTATGCCTGACATGCACTATAACTGCTATCATACCTCTTTATGCCAGACATGCACTATAACTGCTAGCATACCTCTTTATGTCTGACATGCACTATATCTCCTGTCATATCTCTTTATGCCTGACATGCACTATAACTGCTATCATACCTCTTTATGCCTGACATGCACTGTAACTGCTATCATACCTCTTTATGCCTGACATGCACTATAACTGCTAGCATACCTTTTTATGCCTGACATGCACAATAACTGCTATCATACCTCTTTATGCCAGACATGCACTATAACTGCTAGCATACCTCTTTATGCCTGACATGCACTATAACTGCTATCATACCTCTTTATGCCAGACATGCACTATAACTGCTAGCATACCTCTTTATGTCTGACATGCACTATATCTCCTGTCATATCTCTTTATGCCTGACATGCACTATAACTGCTAGCAATCCTCATTATGCCTGACATGCACTATAACTGCTAGCATACCTCTTTATGCCCGACATGCACTATATCTGCTAGCATGCCTCATTATGCCTGACATGCACTATAACTGCTAGCATGCCTCATTATGCCTGACATTCACTATAACTGCTAGCAATCCTCATTATGTCTGACATGCACTATATCTCCTGTCATATCTCTTTATGCCTGACATGCACTATAACTGCTATCATACCTCTTTATGCCTGACATTCACTATAACTGCTAGCATGCCTCATTATGTCTGACATGCACTATAACTGCTATCATATCTCTTTATGCCTGACATTCACTATAACTGCTAGCATACCTCATTATGTCTGACATGCACTATAACTGCTATCATATCTCTTTATGCCTGACATTCACTATAACTGCTATCATACCTCATTATGCCCGACATTCACTATAACTGCTAGCATACCTCATTATGTCTGACATGCACTATAACTGCTATCATATCTGTTTATGCCTGACATTCACTATAACTGCTAGCATACCTCATTATGCCTGACATGCACTATAACTGCTAGAATGCCTCTTTATGCCTGACATGCACAATAACTGCTAGCATACCTCATTATGCCTGACATGCACTATAACTGCTAGCATACCTCATTATGCCTGACACGCAATATAACTGCTATCATACCTCATTATGCCTGACATGCACTATAACTGCTAGCATGCCTCATTATGCCTGACATTCACTATAACTGCTATCATACCTCATTATGCCTGACATGCACTATAACTGCTAGCATACCTCTTTATGCCTGACATGCACTATATCTGCTAGCATACCTCTTTATGCCCGACATGCACTATAACTGCTAGCATACCTCTTTATGCCTGACATGCACTATAACTGCTATCATACCTCATTATGCCTGACATGCACTATAACTGCTAGCATACCTCTTTATGCCTGACATGCACTATATCTGCTAGCATACCTCTTTATGCCCGACATGCACTATATCTGCTAGCATGCCTCATTATGCCAGACACGCACTATAACTGCTAGCATACCTCATTATGCCTGACATGCACTATAACTGCTAGCATGCCTCATTATGCCTGACATGCGCTATAACTGCTACGATGCCTCATTATGCCTGACATGCGCTATAACTGCTAGCATGCCTCATTATGCCTGACATGCGCTATAACTGCTAGCAATGCTCATGATGCCTGACATGCACTATAACTGCTAGCATACCTCATTATGCCTGACATGCACTATAACTACTAGCATACCTCATTATGCCTGACATGCACTATAACTGCTAGCATACCTCATTATGCCTGACATGCACTATAACTGCTAGCAAGCCTCTTTATGCCTGACATGCACTATAACTGCTAGCATACCTCATTATGTCTGACATGCACTATAACTGCTAGCAATCCTCATTATGCCTGACATGCACTATAACTGCTAGCATACCTCATTATGCCCGACATGCACTATAACTGCTAGCATACGTCATTATGCCTGACATGCACTATAACTGCTAGCAATCCTCATTATGCCCGACATGCACTATAACTACTAGCATACCTCATTATGCCTGACATGCACTATAACTTCTAGCATACCTCATTACGCCTGACATGCACTATAACTGCTAGCATACCTTTTTATGCCCGACATGCACTATAACTGATAGCATACCTCTTTATGCCTGACATGTGCTATAACTGCTAGCATACCTCATTATGCCTGACATGCACTATAACTACTAGCAATGCTCATTATGCCTGACATGCACTATAACTGCTAGCATACCTCATTATGCCTGACATGCACTATAACTGCTAGCATGCTTCATTATGCCTGACATGCACTATAACTGCTAGCATACCTCATTATGCCTGACATGCACTACAACTGCTAGCAATGCTCATTATGCCTGACATGCACTATAACTGCTAGCATACCTCATTATGCCTGACATGCACTATAACTGCTAGCATGCCTTATTATGCCTGACATGCACTATAACTGCTAGCATACCTCATCATGCCTGACATGCACTATAACTGCTAGCATACCTCATTATGCCTGACATGCACTATAACTACTAGCATACCTCATTACGCCTGACATGCACTATAACTGCTAGCAATCCTCATTATGCCTGACATCCACTATAACAGCTAGCATACCTCATTATGCCTGACATGCACTATAACTACTAGCATACCTCATTATGCCTGACATGCACTATAACTGCTAGCAATCTTCATTATGCCTGACATGCACTATAACTGCTAGCAAGCCTCATTATGCCTGACATGCGCTATAACTGCTAGCATGCCTCATTATGCCTGACATGCACTATAACTACTAGCATACCTCATTACGCCGGACATGCACTATAACTGCTAGCAATCCTCATTATGCCTGACATCCACTATAACAGCTAGCATACCTCATTATGCCTGACATGCACTATAACTACTAGCATACCTCATTATGCCTGACATGCACTATAACTGCTAGCAATCCTCATTATGCCTGACATGCACTATAACTGCTAGCATACCTCATTATGCCTGACATGCACTATAACTGCTAGCAATCCTCATTATGCCTGACATGCACTATAACTGCTAGCATACCTCATTATGCCTGACATGCACTATAACTGCTAGCAATCCTCATTATGCCTGACATGCACTATAACTGCTAGCATGCCTCATTATGCCTGACATGCGCTATAACTACTAGCAATGCTCATTATGCCTGACATGCACTATAACTGCTAGCAATCCTCATTATGCCTCACATCCACTCTAACAGCTAGCATACCTCATCATGCCTGACATGCACTATAACTGCTAGCATGCCTCATTATGCCTGACATGCGCTATAACTGCTAGCATGCCTCATTATGCCTGACATGCGCTATAACTACTAGCATACCTCATTATGCCTGACATGCACTATAACTGCTAGCAATCCTCATTATGCCTGACATCCACTATAACAGCTAGCATACCTCATTATGCCTGACATGCACTATAACTGCTAGCATGCCTCATTATGCCTGACATGCACTATAACTGCTAGCATACCTCATTATGCCTGACATGCACTATAACTGCTAGCATACCTCATTATGCCTGACATGCACTATAACTACTAGCATACCTCATTACGCCTGACATGCACTATAACTGCTAGCAATCCTCATTATGCCTGACATCCACTATAACAGCTAGCATACCTCATTATGCCTGACATGCACTATAACTACTAGCATACCTCATTATGCCTGACATGCACTATAACTGCTAGCAATCCTCATTATGCCTGACATGCACTATAACTGCTAGCATGCCTCATTATGCCTGACATGCGCTATAACTGCTAGCATGCCTCATTATGCCTGACATGCACTATAACTACTAGCATACCTCATTACGCCTGACATGCACTACAACTGCTAGCAATCCTCATTATGCCTGACATCCACTATAACAGCTAGCATACCTCATTATGCCTGACATGCACTATAACTACTAGCATACCTCATTATGCCTGACATGCACTATAACTGCTAGCAATCCTCATTATGCCTGACATGCACTATAACTGCTAGCAATCCTCATTATGCCTGACATGCACTATAACTGCTAGCATGCCTCATTATGCCTGACATGCGCTATAACTGCTAGCATGCCTCATTATGCCTGACATGCACTATAACTACTAGCATACATCATTATGCCTGACATGCGCTATAACTGCTAGCATGCCTCATTATGCCTGACATGCACTATAACTGCTAGCATGCCTCATTATGCCTGACATGCGCTATAACTGCTAGCATGCCTCATTATGCCTGACATGCGCTATAACTGCTAGCATGCCTCATTATGCCTGACATGCACTATAACTGCTAGCATACCTCATTATGCCTGACATGCACTATAACTACTAGCATACCTCATTACGCCTGACATGCACTATAACTGTTAGCAAGCCTCTTTATGCCTGACATGCACTATAACTGCTAGCATACCTCATTATGTCTGACATGCACTATAACTGCTAGCAATCCTCATTATGCCTGACATGCACTATAACTGCTAGCATACCTCATTATGCCCGACATGCACTATAACTGCTAGCATACCTCATTATGCCTGACATGCACTATAACTGCTAGCAATCCTCATTATGCCTGACATGCGCTATAACTGCTAGCATGCCTCATTATGCCTGACATGCACTATAACTGCTAGCATGCCTCATTATGCCTGACATGCGCTATAACTGCTAGCATGCCTCATTATGCCTGACATGCGCTATAACTGCTAGCATGCCTCATTATGCCTGACATGCACTATAACTGCTAGCAATGCTCATGATGCCTGACATGCACTATAACTGCTAGCATACCTCATTATGCCTGACATGCACTATAACTACTAGCATACCTCATTATGCCTGACATGCACTATAACTGCTAGCATACCTCATTATGCCTGACATGCACTATAACTGCTAGCAAGCCTCTTTATTCCTGACATGCACTATAACTGCTAGCATACCTCATTATGTCTGACATGCACTATAACTGCTAGCAATCCTCATTATGCCTGACATGCACTATAACTGCTAGCATACTTCATTATGCCCGACATGCACTATAACTGCTAGCATACGTCATTATGCCTGACATGCACTATTACTGCTAGCAATCCTCATTATGCCCGACATGCACTATAACTACTAGCATACCTCATTATGCCTGACATGCACTATAACTTCTAGCATACCTCATTACGCCTGACATGCACTATAACTGCTAGCATACCTTTTTATGCCCGACATGCACTATAACTGATAGCATACCTCTTTATGCCTGACATGCGCTATAACTGCTAGCATACCTCATTATGCCTGACATGCACTATAACTACTAGCAATGCTCATTATGCCTGACATGCACTATAACTGCTAGCATACCTCATTATGCCTGACATGCACTATAACTGCTAGCATGCCTCATTATGCCTGACATGCACTATAACTGCTAGCATACCTCATTATGCCTGACATGCACTACAACTGCTAGCAATGATCATTATGCCTGACATGCACTATAACTGCTAGCATACCTCATTATGCCTGACATGCACTATAACTGCTAGCATGCCTTATTATGCCTGACATGCACTATAACTGCTAGCATACCTCATTATGCCTGACATGCACTATAACTGCTAGCATACCTCATTATGCCTGACATGCACTATAACTACTAGCATACCTCATTACGCCTGACATGCACTATAACTGCTAGCAATCCTCATTATGCCTGACATCCACTATAACAGCTAGCATACCTCATTATGCCTGACATGCACTATAACTACTAGCATACCTCATTATGCCTGACATGCACTATAACTGCTAGCAATCCTCATTATGCCTGACATGCACTATAACTGCTAGCATGCCTCATGCCTGACATGCGCTATAACTGCTAGCATGCCTCATTATGCCTGACATGCACTATAACTGCTAGCATACCTCATTACGCCGGACATGCACTATAACTGCTAGCAATCCTCATTATGCCTGACATCCACTATAACAGCTAGCATACCTCATTATGCCTGACATGCACTATAACTACTAGCATACCTCATTATGCCTGACATGCACTATAACTGCTAGCAATCCTCATTATGCCTGACATGCACTATAACTGCTAGCATACCTCATTATGCCTGACATGCACTATAACTGCTAGCAATCCTCATTATGCCTGACATGCACTATAACTGCTAGCATACCTCATTACGCCTGACATGCACTATAACTGCTAGCAATCCTCATTATGCCTGACATGCACTATAACTGCTAGCATGCCTCATTATGCCTGACATGCGCTATAACTACTAGCAATGCTCATTATGCCTGACATGCACTATAACTTCTAGCATACCTCATTACGCCTGACATGCACTATAACTTCTAGCATACCTTTTTATGCCCGACATGCACTATAACTGATAGCATACCTCTTTATGCCTGGCATGCGCTATAACTGCTAGCATACCTCATTATGCCTGACATGCACTATAACTACTAGCAATGCTCATTATGCCTGACATGCACTATAACTGCTAGCATACCTCATTATGCCTGACATGCACTATAACTGCTAGCATGCCTCATTATGCCTGACATGCACTATAACTGCTAGCATACCTCATTATGCCTGACATGCACTACAACTGCTAGCAATGATCATTATGCCTGACATGCACTATAACTGCTAGCATACCTCATTATGCCTGACATGCACTATAACTGCTAGCATGCCTTATTATGCCTGACATGCACTATAACTGCTAGCATACCTCATTATGCCTGACATGCACTATAACTGCTAGCATACCTCATTATGCCTGACATGCACTATAACTACTAGCATACCTCATTACGCCTGACATGCACTATAACTGCTAGCAATCCTCATTATGCCTGACATCCACTATAACAGCTAGCATACCTCATTATGCCTGACATGCACTATAACTACTAGCATACCTCATTATGCCTGACATGCACTATAACTGCTAGCAATCCTCATTATGCCTGACATGCACTATAACTGCTAGCATGCCTCATTATGCCTGACATGCGCTATAACTGCTAGCATGCCTCATTATGCCTGACATGCACTATAACTGCTAGCATACCTCATTACGCCGGACATGCACTATAACTGCTAGCAATCCTCATTATGCCTGACATCCACTATAACAGCTAGCATACCTCATTATGCCTGACATGCACTATAACTACTAGCATACCTCATTATGCCTGACATGCACTATAACTGCTAGCAATCCTCATTATGCCTGACATGCACTATAACTGCTAGCATACCTCATTATGCCTGACATGCACTATAACTGCTAGCAATCCTCATTATGCCTGACATGCACTATAACTGCTAGCATACCTCATTACGCCTGACATGCACTATAACTGCTAGCAATCCTCATTATGCCTGACATCCACTATAACAGCTAGCATACCTCATTATGCCTGACATGCACTATAACTACTAGCATACCTCATTATGCCTGACATGCACTATAACTGCTAGCAATCCTCATTATGCCTGACATGCACTATAACTGCTAGCATGCCTCATTATGCCTGACATGCGCTATAACTGCTAGCATGCCTCATTATGCCTGACATGCACTATAACTACTAGCATACCTCAATACGCCTGACATGCACTACAACTGCTAGCAATCCTCATTATGCCTGACATCCACTATAACAGCTAGCATACCTCATTATGCCTGACATGCACTATAACTACTAGCATACCTCATTATGCCTGACATGCACTATAACTGCTAGCAATCCTCATTATGCCTGACATCCACTATAACTGCTAGCATACCTCATTATGCCTGACATGCACTATAACTACTAGCATACCTCATTATGCCTGACATGCACTATAACTGCTAGCAATCCTCATTATGCCTGACATGCACTATAACTGCTAGCATACCTCATTATGCCTGACATGCACTATAACTGCTAGCATACCTCATTATGCCTGACATGAACTATAACTATTAGCGTACCTCATTATGCCTGACATGCACTATAACTGCTAGCATACCTCATTATGCCTGACATGCACTATAACTGCTAGCATACCTCATTATGCCTGACATGAACTATAACTACTAGCGTACCTCATTATGCCTGATATGCACTATAACTGCTAGCATACCTCATTATGCCTGACATGCACTATAACTGCTAGCATACCTCATTATGCCTGACATGCACTATAACTGCTAGCATACCCATTATGCCTGACATGAACTATAACTACTAGCGTACCTCATTATGCCTGACATGCACTATAACTGCTAGCATGCCTCATTATGCCTGACATGCACTATAACTGCTAGCATGCCTCATTATGCCTGACATGCGCTATAACTGCTACGATGCCTCATTATGCCTGACATGCGCTATAACTGCTAGCATGCCTCATTATGCCTGACATGCACTATAACTGCTAGCATGCCTCATTATGCCTGACATGCGCTATAACTGCTAGCATGCCTCATTATGCCTGACATGCGCTATAACTGCTAGCATGCTTCATTATGCCTGACATGCACTATAACTGCTAGCACACCTCATTATGCCTGACATGCACTATAACTGCTAGCATACCTCATTATGCCTGACATGCACTATAACTGCTAGCATGCCTTATTATGCCTGACATGCACTATAACTGCTAGCATACCTCATTATGCCTGACATGCACTATAACTGCTAGCATACCTCATTATGCCTGACATGCACTATAACTACTAGCATACCTCATTACGCCTGACATGCACTATAACTGCTAGCAATCCTCATTATGCCTGACATCCACTATAACAGCTAGCATACCTCATTATGCCTGACATGCACTATAACTACTAGCATACCTCATTATGCCTGACATGCACTATAACTGCTAGCAATCCTCATTATGCCTGACATCCACTATAACTGCTAGCATACCTCATTATGCCTGACTTGCACTATAACTACTAGCATACCTCATTATGCCTGACATGCACTATAACTGCTAGCAATCCTCATTATGCCTGACATGCACTATAACTGCTAGCATACCTCATTATGCCTGACATGCACTATAACTGCTAGCATACCTCATTATGCCTGACATGAACTATAACTATTAGCGTACCTCATTATGCCTGACATGCACTATAACTGCTAGCATACCTCATTATGCCTGACATGCACTATAACTGCTAGCATACCTCATTATGCCTGACATGAACTATAACTACTAGCGTACCTCATTATGCCTGATATGCACTATAACTGCTAGCATACCTCATTATGCCTGACATGCACTATAACTGCTAGCATACCTCATTATGCCTGACATGCACTATAACTGCTAGCATACCCATTATGCCTGACATGAACTATAACTACTAGCGTACCTCATTATGCCTGACATGCACTATAACTGCTAGCATGCCTCATTATGCCTGACATGCACTATAACTGCTAGCATGCCTCATTATGCCTGACATGCGCTATAACTGCTACGATGCCTCATTATGCCTGACATGCGCTATAACTGCTAGCATGCCTCATTATGCCTGACATGCACTATAACTGCTAGCATGCCTCATTATGCCTGACATGCGCTATAACTGCTAGCATGCCTCATTATGCCTGACATGCGCTATAACTGCTAGCATGCTTCATTATGCCTGACATGCACTATAACTGCTAGCACACCTCATTATGCCTGACATGCACTATAACTGCTAGCATACCTCATTATGCCTGACATGCACTATAACTGCTAGCATGCCTTATTATGCCTGACATGCACTATAACTGCTAGCATACCTCATTATGCCTGTCATGCACTATAACTGCTAGCATACCTCATTATGCCTGACATGCACTATAACTACTAGCATACCTCATTACGCCTGACATGCACTATAACTGCTAGCAATCCTCATTATGCCTGACATCCACTATAACAGCTAGCATACCTCATTATGCCTGACATGCACTATAACTACTAGCATACCTCATTATGCCTGACATGCACTATAACTGCTAGCAATCCTCATTATGCCTGACATGCACTATAACTGCTAGCATGCCTCATTATGCCTGACATGCGCTATAACTGCTAGCATGCCTCATGATGCCTGACATGCACTATAACTGCTAGCATACCTCATTACGCCGGACATGCACTATAACTGCTAGCAATCCTCATTATGCCTGACATCCACTATAACAGCTAGCATACCTCATTATGCCTGACATGCACTATAACTACTAGCATACCTCATTATGCCTGACATGCACTATAACTGCTAGCAATCCTCATTATGCCTGACATGCACTATAACTGCTAGCATACCTCATTATGCCTGACATGCACTATAACTGCTAGCAATCCTCATTATGCCTGACATGCACTATAACTGCTAGCATACCTCATTACGCCTGACATGCACTATAACTGCTAGCAATCCTCATTATGCCTGACATGCACTATAACTGCTAGCATGCCTCATTATGCCTGACATGCGCTATAACTACTAGCAATGCTCATTATGCCTGACATGCACTATAACTGCTAGCAATCCTCATTATGCCTCACATCCACTCTAACAGCTAGCATACCTCATTATGCCTGACATGCACTATAACTGCTAGCATGCCTCATTATGCCTGACATGCGCTATAACTGCTAGCATGCCTCGTTATGCCTGACATGCGCTATCACTACTAGCATACCTCATTATGCCTGACATGCACTATAACTGCTAGCAATCCTTATTATGCCTGACATCCACTATAACAGCTAGCATACCTCATTATGCCTGACATGCACTATAACTGCTAGCATGCCTCATTATGCCTGACATGCACTAAAACTGCTAGCATACCTCATTATGCCTGACATGCACTATAACTGCTAGCATACCTCATTATGCCTGACATGCACTATAACTACTAGCATACCTCATTACGCCTGACATGCACTATAACTGCTAGCAATCCTCATTATGCCTGACATCCACTATAACAGCTAGCATTCCTCATTATGCCTGACATGCACTATAACTACTAGCATACCTCATTATGCCTGACATGCACTATAACTGCTAGCAATCCTCATTATGCCTGACATGCACTATAACTGCTAGCATGCCTCATTATGCCTGACATGCGCTATAACTGCTAGCATGCCTCATTATGCCTGACATGCACTATAACTACTAGCATACCTCATTACGCCTGACATGCACTACAACTGCTAGCAATCCTCATTATGCCTGACATCCACTATAACAGCTAGCATACCTCATTATGCCTGACATGCACTATAACTACTAGCATACCTCATTATGCCTGACATGCACTATAACTGCTAGCAATCCTCATTATGCCTGACATCCACTATAACTGCTAGCATACCTCATTATGCCTGACATGCACTATAACTACTAGCATACCTCATTATGCCTGACATGCACTATAACTGCTAGCAATCCTCATTATGCCTGACATGCACTATAACTGCTAGCATACCTCATTATGCCTGACATGCACTATAACTGCTAGCATACCTCATTATGCCTGACATGAACTATAACTATTAGCGTACCTCATTATGCCTGACATGCACTATAACTGCTAGCATACCTCATTATGCCTGACATGCACTATAACTGCTAGCATACCTCATTATGCCTGACATGAACTATAACTACTAGCGTACCTCATTATGCCTGACATGCACTATAACTGCTAGCATACCTCATTATGCCTGACATGCACTATAACTGCTAGCATACCTCATTATGCCTGACATGCACTATAACTGCTAGCATACCCATTATGCCTGACATGAACTATAACTACTAGCGTACCTCATTATGCCTGACATGCACTATAACTGCTAGCATGCCTCATTATGCCTGACATGCACTATAACTGCTAGCATGCCTCATTATGCCTGACATGCGCTATAACTGCTACGATGCCTCATTATGCCTGACATGCGCTATAACTGCTAGCATGCCTCATTATGCCTGACATGCACTATAACTGCTAGCATGCCTCATTATGCCTGACATGCGCTATAACTGCTAGCATGCCTCATTATGCCTGACATGCGCTATAACTGCTAGCATGCTTCATTATGCCTGACATGCACTATAACTGCTAGCATACCTCATTATGCCTGACATGCACTATAACTGCTAGCATACCTCATTATGCCTGACATGAACTATAACTACTAGCGTACCTCATTATGCCTGACATGCACTATAACTGCTAGCATACCTCTTTATGCCTGACATGCACTATAACTGCTAGCATACCTCATTATGCCTGACATGCGTTATAACTGCTAGCATACCTCACTATGCCTGACATGCACTATAACTGCTAGCAATCCTCATTATGCCTGACATGCGTTATAACTGCTAGCATACCTCACTATGCCTGACATGCACTACAACTGCTAGCATACCTCATTATGCCTGACACGCACTATAACTGTTAGCATACCTCATTATACCTGACATGCACTATAACTGCTAGCATACCTCATTATGCCTGACATGCACTATAACTGCTAGCATACCTCATTATGCCTGACATGCACTATAACTGCTATCATACCTCATTATGCCCGACATTCACTATATCTGCTAGCATACCTCATTATGCCTGACATGCACTATAACTGCTAGCATACCTCATTATGCCTGACATGCACTATAACTACTAGCATACCTCATTACGCCTGACATGCACTATAACTGTTAGCAAGCCTCTTTATGCCTGACATGCACTATAACTGCTAGCATACCTCATTATGTCTGACATGCACTATAACTGCTAGCAATCCTCATTATGCCTGACATGCACTATAACTGCTAGCATACCTCATTATGCCCGACATGCACTATAACTGCTAGCATACCTCATTATGCCTGACATGCACTATAACTGCTAGCAATCCTCATTATGCCTGACATGCGCTATAACTGCTAGCATGCCTCATTATGCCTGACATGCACTATAACTGCTAGCATGCCTCATTATGCCTGACATGCGCTATAACTGCTAGCATGCCTCATTATGCCTGACATGCGCTATAACTGCTAGCATGCCTCATTATGCCTGACATGCACTATAACTGCTAGCAATGCTCATGATGCCTGACATGCACTATAACTGCTAGCATACCTCATTATGCCTGACATGCACTATAACTACTAGCATACCTCATTATGCCTGACATGCACTATAACTGCTAGCATACCTCATTATGCCTGACATGCACTATAACTGCTAGCAAGCCTCTTTATTCCTGACATGCACTATAACTGCTAGCATACCTCATTATGTCTGACATGCACTATAACTGCTAGCAATCCTCATTATGCCTGACATGCACTATAACTGCTAGCATACCTCATTATGCCCGACATGCACTATAACTGCTAGCATACGTCATTATGCCTGACATGCACTATTACTGCTAGCAATCCTCATTATGCCCGACATGCACTATAACTACTAGCATACCTCATTATGCCTGACATGCACTATAACTTCTAGCATACCTCATTACGCCTGACATGCACTATAACTGCTAGCATACCTTTTTATGCCCGACATGCACTATAACTGATAGCATACCTCTTTATGCCTGACATGCGCTATAACTGCTAGCATACCTCATTATGCCTGACATGCACTATAACTACTAGCAATGCTCATTATGCCTGACATGCACTATAACTGCTAGCATACCTCATTATGCCTGACATGCACTATAACTGCTAGCATGCCTCATTATGCCTGACATGCACTATAACTGCTAGCATACCTCATTATGCCTGACATGCACTACAACTGCTAGCAATGATCATTATGCCTGACATGCACTATAACTGCTAGCATACCTCTTTATGCCTGACATGCACTATAACTGCTAGCATGCCTTATTATGCCTGACATGCACTATAACTGCTAGCATACCTCATTATGCCTGACATGCACTATAACTGCTAGCATACCTCATTATGCCTGACATGCACTATAACTACTAGCATACCTCAGTACGCCTGACATGCACTATAACTGCTAGCAATCCTCATTATGCCTGACATCCACTATAACAGCTAGCATACCTCATTATGCCTGACATGCACTATAACTACTAGCATACCTCATTATGCCTGACATGCACTATAACTGCTAGCAATCCTCATTATGCCTGACATGCACTATAACTGCTAGCATGCCTCATTATGCCTGACATGCGCTATAACTGCTAGCATGCCTCATTATGCCTGACATGCACTATAACTACTAGCATACCTCATTACGCCGGACATGCACTATAACTGCTAGCAATCCTCATTATGCCTGACATCCACTATAACAGCTAGCATACCTCATTATGCCTGACATGCACTATAACTACTAGCATACCTCATTATGCCTGACACGCACTATAACTGCTAGCAATCCTCATTATGCCTGACATGCACTATAACTGCTAGCATACCTCATTATGCCTGACATGCACTATAACTGCTAGCAATCCTCATTATGCCTGACATGCACTATAACTGCTAGCATACCTCATTACGCCTGACATGCACTATAACTGCTAGCAATCCTCATTATGCCTGACATGCACTATAACTGCTAGCATGCCTCATTATGCCTGACATGCGCTATAACTACTAGCAATGCTCATTATGCCTGACATGCACTATAACTGCTAGCAATCCTCATTATGCCTCACATCCACTCTAACAGCTAGCATACCTCATTATGCCTGACATGCACTATAACTGCTAGCATGCCTCATTATGCCTGACATGCGCTATAACTGCTAGCATGCCTCGTTATGCCTGACATGCGCTATAACTACTAGCATACCTCATTATGCCTGACATGCACTATAACTGCTAGCAATCCTCATTATGCCTGACATCCACTATAACAGCTAGCATACCTCATTATGCCTGACATGCACTATAACTGCTAGCATGCCTCATTATGCCTGACATGCACTATAACTGCTAGCATACCTCATTATGCCTGACATGCACTATAACTGCTAGCATACCTCATTATGCCTGACATGCACTATAACTACTAGCATACCTCATTACGCCTGACATGCACTATAACTGCTAGCAATCCTCATTATGCCTGACATCCACTATAACAGCTAGCATACCTCATTATGCCTGACATGCACTATAACTACTAGCATACCTCATTATGCCTGACATGCACTATAACTGCTAGCAATCCTCATTATGCCTGACATGCACTATAACTGCTAGCATGCCTCATTATGCCTGACATGCGCTATAACTGCTAGCATGCCTCATTATGCCTGACATGCACTATAACTACTAGCATACCTCATTACGCCTGACATGCACTACAACTGCTAGCAATCCTCATTATGCCTGACATCCACTATAACAGCTAGCATACCTCATTATGCCTGACATGCACTATAACTACTAGCATACCTCATTATGCCTGACATGCACTATAACTGCTAGCAATCCTCATTATGCCTGACATCCACTATAACTGCTAGCATACCTCATTATGCCTGACATGCACTATAACTACTAGCATACCTCATTATGCCTGACATGCACTATAACTGCTAGCAATCCTCATTATGCCTGACATGCACTATAACTGCTAGCATACCTCATTATGCCTGACATGCACTATAACTGCTAGCATACCTCATTATGCCTGACATGAACTATAACTACTAGCGTACCTCATTATGCCTGACATGCACTATAACTGCTAGCATACCTCATTATGCCTGACATGCACTATAACTGCTAGCATACCTCATTATGCCTGACATGAACTATAACTACTAGCGTACCTCATTATGCCTGACATGCACTATAACTGCTAGCATACCTCATTATGCCTGACATGCACTATAACTGCTAGCATACCTCATTATGCCTGACATGCACTATAACTGCTAGCATACCTCATTATGCCTGACATGAACTATAACTACTAGCGTACCTCATTATGCCTGACATGCACTATAACTGCTAGCATGCCTCATTATGCCTGACATGCACCATAACTGCTAGCATGCCTCATTATGCCTGACATGCGCTATAACTGCTACGATGCCTCATTATGCCTGACATGCGCTATAACTGCTAGCATGCCTCATTACGCCTGACATGCACTATAACTGCTAGCATGCCTCATTATGCCTGACATGCGCTATAACTGCTAGCATGCCTCATTATGCCTGACATGCGCTATAACTGCTAGCATGCTTCATTATGCCTGACATGCACTATAACTGCTAGCATACCTCATTATGCCTGACATGCACTATAACTGCTAGCATACCTCATTATGCCTGACATGAACTATAACTACTAGCGTACCTCATTATGCCTGACATGCACTATAACTGCTAGCATACCTCTTTATGCCTGACATGCACTATAACTGCTAGCATACCTCATTATGCCTGACATGCGTTATAACTGCTAGCATACCTCACTATGCCTGACATGCACTATAACTGCTAGCAATCCTCATTATGCCTGACATGCGTTATAACTGCTAGCATACCTCACTATGCCTGACATGCACTACAACTGCTAGCATACCTCATTATGCCTGACATGCACTATAACTGCTAGCAATCCTCATTATGCCTGACATGCACTATAACTGCTAGCATGCCTCATTATGCCTGACATGCGCTATAACTGCTAGCATGCCTCATTGTGCCTGACATGCACTATTACTGCTAGCAATCCTCATTATACCTGACATGCGCTATAACTGCTAGCATACCTCATTATGCCAGACACGCACTATAACTGTTAGCATACCTCATTATACCTGACATGCACTATAACTGCTAGCATACCTCACTATGCCTGACATGCACTACAACTGCTAGCATACCTCATTATGCCTGACATGCACTATAACTGCTAGCAATCCTCATTATGCCTGACATGCACTATAACTGCTAGCATGCCTCATTATGCCTGACATGCGCTATAACTGCTAGCATACCTCTTTATGTCTGACATCCACTATAACTTCTATCATACCTCATTATGCCTGACATGCACTATAACTGCTAGCATACCTCATTATGCCTGACATGCGCTATAACTGCTAGCATACCTCATTATGCCAGACACGCACTATAACTGCTAGCATACCTCATTATGCCTGACATGCATTATAACTGCTAGCATACCTCATTATGCCTGACATGCACTATAACTTCTAGCATACCTCATTATGCCTGACATGCACTATAACTGCTAGCATACCTCATTATGTCTGACATGCACTATAACTGATATCATATCTCTTTATGCCTGACATTCACTATAATTGCTAGCAATCCTCATTATGCCTGACACGCACTATAACTGCTAGCATACCTCATTATGCCCGACATGCACTATAACTGCTAGCATACCTCATTATGTCTGACATGCACTATAACTGCTATCATATCTCTTTATGCCTGACATGCACTATTACTGCTAGCAATCCTCATTATGTCTGATATGCACTATAACTGCTAGCATTCCTCATTATGCCCGACATGCACTATAACTGCTAGCATACCTCTTTATGTCTGACATGCACTATAACTTCTAGCATACCTCATTATGCCTGACATGCACTATAACTGCTAACAATCTTCATTATGCCTGACATGCACTATAACTGCTAGCATGCTTCTTTATGCCTGACATGCACTATAACTGCTAGCATACCTCATTATGCCTGACATGCACTATAACTGCTAGCATACCTCATTATGTCTGACATGCACTATAACTGCTATCATATCTCTTTATGCCTGACATTCGCTATAACTGCTAGCATGCCTCATTATGCCTGACATGCGCTATAACTGCTAGCAATCCTCATTATGCTTGACATGCACTATAACTGCTAGCATACCTCATTATGCCTGACATGCACTATAACTGCTATCATATCTCTTTATGCCTGACATTCACTATAACTGCTAGCATGCCTCATTATGTCTGACATGCACTATAACTGCTATCATATCTCTTTATGCCTGACATTCACTATAACTGCTAGCATACCTCATTATGTCTGACATGCACTATAACTGCTATCATATCTCTTTATGCCTGACATTCACTATAACTGCTATCATACCTCATTATGCCTGACATGCACTATAACTGCTAGCATACCTCTTTATGCCTGACATGCACTATAACTACTAGCATACCTCATTATGCCTGACATGCACTATAACTGCTAGCATACCTCTTTATGCCCGACATGCACTATATCTGCTAGCATGCCTCATTATGCCTGACATGCACTATAACTGCTAGCATGCCTCATTATGCCTGACATTCACTATAACTGCTAGCAATCCTCATTATGTCTGACATGCACTATATCTCCTGTCATATCTCTTTATGCCTGACATGCACTATAACTGCTATCATACCTCTTTATGCCTGACATGCACTATAACTGCTAGCATACCTCTTTATGCCTGACATGCACTATAACTGCTATCATACCTCTTTATGCCAGACATGCACTATAACTGCTAGCATACCTCTTTATGTCTGACATGCACTATATCTCCTGTCATATCTCTTTATGCCTGACATGCACTATAACTGCTATCATACCTCTTTATGCCTGACATGCACTGTAACTGCTATCATACCTCTTTATGCCTGACATGCACTATAACTGCTAGCATACCTCTTTATGCCTGACATGCACAATAACTGCTATCATACCTCTTTATGCCAGACATGCACTATAACTGCTAGCATACCTCTTTATGCCTGACATGCACTATAACTGCTATCATACCTCTTTATGCCAGACATGCACTATAACTGCTAGCATACCTCTTTATGTCTGACATGCACTATATCTCCTGTCATATCTCTTTATGCCTGACATGCACTATAACTGCTAGCAATCCTCATTATGCCTGACATGCACTATAACTGCTAGCATACCTCTTTATGCCCGACATGCACTATATCTGCTAGCATGCCTCATTATGCCTGACATGCACTATAACTGCTAGCATGCCTCATTATGCCTGACATTCACTATAACTGCTAGCAATCCTCATTATGTCTGACATGCACTATATCTCCTGTCATATCTCTTTATGCCTGACATGCACTATAACTGCTATCATACCTCTTTATGCCTGACATTCACTATAACTGCTAGCATGCCTCATTATGTCTGACATGCACTATAACTGCTATCATATCTCTTTATGCCTGACATTCACTATAACTGCTAGCATACCTCATTATGTCTGACATGCACTATAACTGCTATCATATCTCTTTATGCCTGACATTCACTATAACTGCTATCATACCTCATTATGCCCGACATTCACTATAACTGCTAGCATACCTCATTATGTCTGACATGCACTATAACTGCTATCATATCTGTTTATGCCTGACATTCACTATAACTGCTAGCATACCTCATTATGCCTGACATGCACTATAACTGCTAGAATGCCTCTTTATGCCTGACATGCACAATAACTGCTAGCATACCTCATTATGCCTGACATGCACTATAACTGCTAGCATACCTCATTATGCCTGACACGCAATATAACTGCTATCATACCTCATTATGCCTGACATGCACTATAACTGCTAGCATGCCTCATTATGCCTGACATTCACTATAACTGCTATCATACCTCATTATGCCTGACATGCACTATAACTGCTAGCATACCTCTTTATGCCTGACATGCACTATATCTGCTAGCATACCTCTTTATGCCCGACATGCACTATAACTGCTAGCATACCTCTTTATGCCTGACATGCACTATAACTGCTATCATACCTCATTATGCCTGACATGCACTATAACTGCTAGCATACCTCTTTATGCCTGACATGCACTATATCTGCTAGCATACCTCTTTATGCCCGACATGCACTATATCTGCTAGCATGCCTCATTATGCCAGACACGCACTATAACTGCTAGCATACCTCATTATGCCTGACATGCACTATAACTGCTAGCATGCCTCATTATGCCTGACATGCGCTATAACTGCTACGATGCCTCATTATGCCTGACATGCGCTATAACTGCTAGCATGCCTCATTATGCCTGACATGCACTATAACTGCTAGCATGCCTCATTATGCCTGACATGCGCTATAACTGCTAGCATGCCTCATTATGCCTGACATGCGCTATAACTGCTAGCATGCCTCATTATGCCTGACATGCACTATAACTGCTAGCATACCTCATTATGCCTGACATGCACTATAACTGCTAGCATACCTCATTATGCCTGACATGAACTATAACTACTAGCGTACCTCATTATGCCTGACATGCACTATAACTGCTAGCATACCTCATTATGCCTGACATGCACTATAACTGCTAGCATACCTCATTATGCCTGACATGAACTATAACTACTAGCGTACCTCATTATGCCTGACATGCACTATAACTGCTAGCATACCTCATTATGCCTGACATGCACTATAACTGCTAGCATACCTCATTATGCCTGACATGCACTATAACTGCTAGCATACCTCATTATGCCTGACTTGAACTATAACTACTAGAGTACCTCATTATGCCTGACATGCACTATAACTGCAAGCATGCCTCATTATGCCTGACATGCACTATAACTGCTAGCATGCTTCATTATGCCTGACATGCGCTATAACTGCTACGATGCCTCATTATGCCTGACATGCGCTATAACTGCTAGCATGCCTCATTATGCCTGACATGCACTATAACTGCTAGCATGCCTCATTATGCCTGACATGCGCTATAACTGCTAGCATGCCTCATTATGCCTGACATGCGCTATAACTGCTAGCATGCCTCATTATGCCTGACATGCACTATAACTGCTAGCATACCTCATTATGCCTGACATGCACTATAACTGCTAGCATACCTCATTATGCCTGACATGAACTATAACTACTAGCGTACCTCATTATGCCTGACATGCACTATAACTGCTAGCATACCTCTTTATGCCTGACATGCACTATAACTGCTAGCATACCTCATTATGCCTGACATGCGTTATAACTGCTAGCATACCTCTTTATGCCTGACATGCACTATAACTGCTAGCAATCCTCATTATGCCTGACATGCGTTATAACTGCTAGCATACCTCACTATGCCTGACATGCACTACAACTGCTAGCATACCTCATTATGCCTGACATGCACTATAACTGCTAGCAATCCTCATTATGCCTGACATGCACTATAACTGCTAGCATGCCTCATTATGCCTGACATGCGCTATAACTGCTAGCATGCCTCATTGTGCCTGACATGCACTATAACTGCTAGCAATCCTCATTATGTCTGACATGCGCTATAACTGCTAGCATACCTCATTATGCCAGACACGCACTATAACTGCTAGCATACCTCATTATACCTGACATGCACTATAACTGCTAGCATACCTTATTATGCCTGACATGCACTATAACTGCTAGCATACCTCTTTATGTCTGACATCCACTATAACTGCTATCATACCTCATTATGCCTGACATGCACTATAACTGCTAGCATACCTCATTATGCCTGACATGCGCTATAACTGCTAGCATACCTCATTATGCCAGACACGCACTATAACTGCTAGCATACCTCATTATGCCTGACATGCACTATAACTGCTAGCATACCTCATTATGCCTGACATGCACTATAACTTCTAGCATACCTCATTATGCCTGACATGCACTATAACTGCTAGCATACCTCATTATGTCTGACATGCATTATAACTGCTATCATATCTCTTTATGCCTGACATTCACTATAATTGCTAGCAATCCTCATTATGCCTGACATGCACTATAACTGCTAACATACCTCATTATGCCCGACATGCACTATAACTGCTAGCATACCTCATTATGTCTGACATGCACTATAACTGCTATCATATCTCTTTATGCCTGACATGCACTATTACTGCTAGCAATCCTCATTATGTCTGGTATGCACTATAACTGCTAGCATTCCTCATTATGCCCGACATGCACTATAACTGCTAGCATACCTCTTTATGTCTGACATGCACTATAACTTCTAGCATACCTCATTATGCCTGACATGCACTATAACTGCTAACAATCTTCATTATGCCTGACATGCACTATAACTGCTAGCATGCTTCTTTATGCCTGACATGCACTATAACTGCTAGCATACCTCATTATGCCTGACATGCACTATAACTGCTAGCATACCTCATTATGTCTGACATGCACTATAACTGCTATCATATCTCTTTATGCCTGACATTCACTATAACTGCTAGCATGCCTCATTATGCCTGACATGCGCTATAACTGCTAGCAATCCTCATTATGCTTGACATGCACTATAACTGCTAGCATACCTCATTATGCCTGACATGCACTATAACTGCTATCATATCTCTTTATGCCTGACATTCACTATAACTGCTAGCATGCCTCATTATGTCTGACATGCACTATAACTGCTATCATATCTCTTTATGCCTGACATTCACTATAACTGCTAGCATACCTCATTATGTCTGACATGCACTATAACTGCTATCATATCTCTTTATGCCTGACATTCACTATAACTGCTATCATACCTCATTATGCCTGACATGCACTATAACTGCTAGCATACCTCTTTATGCCTGACATGCACTATAACTACTAGCATACCTCATTATGCCTGACATGCACTATAACTGCTAGCATACCTCTTTATGCCCGACATGCACTATATCTGCTAGCATGCCTCATTATGCCTGACATGCACTATAACTGCTAGCATGCCTCATTATGCCTGACATTCACTATAACTGCTAGCAATCCTCATTATGTCTGACATGCACTATATCTCCTGTCATATCTCTTTATGCCTGACATGCACTATAACTGCTATCATACCTCTTTATGCCTGACGTGCACTATAACTGCTAGCATACCTCTTTATGCCTGACATGCACTATAACTGCTATCATACCTCGTTATGCCAGACATGCACTATAACTGCTAGCATACCTCTTTATCTCTGACATGCACTATATCTCCTGTCATATCTCTTTATGCCTGACATGCACTATAACTGCTATCATACCTCTTTATGCCTGACATGCACTATAACTGCTATCATACCTCTTTATGCCTGACATGCACTATAACTGCTAGCATACCTCTTTATGCCTGACATGCACTATAACTGCTATCATACCTCTTTATGCCAGACATGCACTATAACTGCTAGCATACCTCTTTATGCCTGACATGCACTATAACTGCTATCATACCTCTTTATGCCAGACATGCACTATAACTGCTAGCATACCTCTTTATGTCTGACATGCACTATATCTCCTGTCATATCTCTTTATGCCTGACATGCACTATAACTGCTAGCAATCCTCATTATGCCTGACATGCACTATAACTGCTAGCATACCTCTTTATGCCCGACATGCACTATATCTGCTAGCATGCCTCATTATGCCTGACATGCACTATAACTGCTAGCATGCCTCATTATGCCTGACATTCACTATAACTGCTAGCAATCCTCATTATGTCTGACATGCACTATATCTCCTGTCATATCTCTTTATGCCTGACATGCACTATAACTGCTATCATACCTCTTTATGCCTGACATTCACTATAACTGCTAGCATGCCTCATTATGTCTGACATGCACTATAACTGCTATCATATCTCTTTATGCCTGACATTCACTATAACTGCTAGCATACCTCATTATGTCTGACATGCACTATAACTGCTATCATATCTCTTTATGCCTGACATTCACTATAACTGCTAGCATACCTCATTATGCCTGACATGCACTATAACTGCTATCATACCTCATTATGCCTGACATGCACTATAACTGCTAGCATACCTCATTATGCCTGACATGCACTATAACTGCTAGCATACCTCTTTATGCCTGACATGCACTATAACTACTAGCATACCTCATTATGCCTGACATGCACTATAACTGCTAGCATACCTCATTATGCCCGACATGCACTATAACTGCTAGCATACCTCATTATGACTGACATGCACTATAACTGCTAGCATACCTTTTTATGCCTGACATGCACTATAACTGCTATCATACCTCATTATGCCTGACATGCACTATAACTGCTAGCATACCTCATTATGCCTGACACGCACTATAACTGCTAGCATGCCTCTTTATGCCAGACACGCACTATAACTGCTAGCATACCTCATTATGCCTGACATGCACTATAACTGCTAGCATACCTCATTATGCCTGACATGCACTATAACTGCTATCATACCTCATTATGCCTGACATGCACTATAACTGCTATCATACCTCATTATGCCCGACATTCACTATAAATGCTAGCATACCTCTTTATGCCAGACATGCACTATAACTGCTATCATACCTCATTATGCCTGACTTGCACTATAACTGCTATCATACCTCATTATGTCTGACATGCACTATAACTGCTAGCATACCTCATTATGCCTGACATGCACTCTAACTGCTAGCATACCTCATTATGCCTGACATGCACTATAACTGCTAGCATACCTCATTATGCCTGACATGCACTATAACTGCTATCATACCTCATTATGCCCGACATTCACTATATCTGCTAGCATACCTCATTATGCCTGACATGCACTATAACTGCTATCATACCTCATTATGTCTGACATGCACTATAACTGCTAGCATACCTCATTATGCCTGACATGCACTATAACTGCTATCATACCTCATTATGCCTGACATGCACTATAACTGCTAGCATACCTCATTATGCCTGACATGCACTATAACTGCTAGCATACCTCTTTATGCCTGACATGCACTATAACTGCTAGCATGCCTCATTATGCCTGACATTCACTATAACTGCTAGCAATCCTCATTATGCTTGACATGCACTATAACTGCTAGCATACCTCATTATGCCTGACATGCACTATAACTGCTAGCATACCTCTTTATGCCTGACATGCACTATAACTGCTAGCATACCTCTTTATGCCTGACATGCACTATATATGCTAGCATACCTCATTATGCCTGACATGCACTATAACTGCTAGCATGCCTCATTATGCCTGACATGCGCTATAACTGCTACGATGCCTCATTATGCCTGACATGCGCTATAACTGCTAGCAATCCTCATTATGCTTGACATGCACTATAACTGCTAGCATACCTCATTATGCCTGACATGCACTATAACTGCTATCATATCTCTTTATGCCTGACATTCACTATAACTGCTAGCATGCCTCATTATGTCTGACATGCACTATAACTGCTATCATATCTCTTTATGCCTGACATTCACTATAACTGCTAGCATACCTCATTATGTCTGACATGCACTATAACTGCTATCATATCTCTTTATGCCTGACATTCACTATAACTGCTATCATACCTCATTATGCCTGACATGCACTATAACTGCTAGCATACCTCTTTATGCCTGACATGCACTATAACTACTAGCATACCTCATTATGCCTGACATGCACTATAACTGCTAGCATACCTCTTTATGCCCGACATGCACTATATCTGCTAGCATGCCTCATTATGCCTGACATGCACTATAACTGCTAGCATGCCTCATTATGCCTGACATTCACTATAACTGCTAGCAATCCTCATTATGTCTGACATGCACTATATCTCCTGTCATATCTCTTTATGCCTGACATGCACTATAACTGCTATCATACCTCTTTATGCCTGACGTGCACTATAACTGCTAGCATACCTCTTTATGCCTGACATGCACTATAACTGCTATCATACCTCGTTATGCCAGACATGCACTATAACTGCTAGCATACCTCTTTATCTCTGACATGCACTATATCTCCTGTCATATCTCTTTATGCCTGACATGCACTATAACTGCTATCATACCTCTTTATGCCTGACATGCACTATAACTGCTATCATACCTCTTTATGCCTGACATGCACTATAACTGCTAGCATACCTCTTTATGCCTGACATGCACTATAACTGCTATCATACCTCTTTATGCCAGACATGCACTATAACTGCTAGCATACCTCTTTATGCCTGACATGCACTATAACTGCTATCATACCTCTTTATGCCAGACATGCACTATAACTGCTAGCATACCTCTTTATGTCTGACATGCACTATATCTCCTGTCATATCTCTTTATGCCTGACATGCACTATAACTGCTAGCAATCCTCATTATGCCTGACATGCACTATAACTGCTAGCATACCTCTTTATGCCCGACATGCACTATATCTGCTAGCATGCCTCATTATGCCTGACATGCACTATAACTGCTAGCATGCCTCATTATGCCTGACATTCACTATAACTGCTAGCAATCCTCATTATGTCTGACATGCACTATATCTCCTGTCATATCTCTTTATGCCTGACATGCACTATAACTGCTATCATACCTCTTTATGCCTGACATTCACTATAACTGCTAGCATGCCTCATTATGTCTGACATGCACTATAACTGCTATCATATCTCTTTATGCCTGACATTCACTATAACTGCTAGCATACCTCATTATGTCTGACATGCACTATAACTGCTATCATATCTCTTTATGCCTGACATTCACTATAACTGCTAGCATACCTCATTATGCCTGACATGCACTATAACTGCTATCATACCTCATTATGCCTGACATGCACTATAACTGCTAGCATACCTCATTATGCCTGACATGCACTATAACTGCTAGCATACCTCTTTATGCCTGACATGCACTATAACTACTAGCATACCTCATTATGCCTGACATGCACTATAACTGCTAGCATACCTCATTATGCCCGACATGCACTATAACTGCTAGCATACCTCATTATGACTGACATGCACTATAACTGCTAGCATACCTTTTTATGCCTGACATGCACTATAACTGCTATCATACCTCATTATGCCTGACATGCACTATAACTGCTAGCATACCTCATTATGCCTGACACGCACTATAACTGCTAGCATGCCTCTTTATGCCAGACACGCACTATAACTGCTAGCATACCTCATTATGCCTGACATGCACTATAACTGCTAGCATACCTCATTATGCCTGACATGCACTATAACTGCTATCATACCTCATTATGCCTGACATGCACTATAACTGCTATCATACCTCATTATGCCCGACATTCACTATAAATGCTAGCATACCTCTTTATGCCAGACATGCACTATAACTGCTATCATACCTCATTATGCCTGACTTGCACTATAACTGCTATCATACCTCATTATGTCTGACATGCACTATAACTGCTAGCATACCTCATTATGCCTGACATGCACTCTAACTGCTAGCATACCTCATTATGCCTGACATGCACTATAACTGCTAGCATACCTCATTATGCCTGACATGCACTATAACTGCTATCATACCTCATTATGCCCGACATTCACTATATCTGCTAGCATACCTCATTATGCCTGACATGCACTATAACTGCTATCATACCTCATTATGTCTGACATGCACTATAACTGCTAGCATACCTCATTATGCCTGACATGCACTATAACTGCTATCATACCTCATTATGCCTGACATGCACTATAACTGCTAGCATACCTCATTATGCCTGACATGCACTATAACTGCTAGCATACCTCTTTATGCCTGACATGCACTATAACTGCTAGCATGCCTCATTATGCCTGACATTCACTATAACTGCTAGCAATCCTCATTATGCTTGACATGCACTATAACTGCTAGCATACCTCATTATGCCTGACATGCACTATAACTGCTAGCATACCTCTTTATGCCTGACATGCACTATAACTGCTAGCATACCTCTTTATGCCTGACATGCACTATATATGCTAGCATACCTCTTTATGCCCGACATGCACTATATCTGCTAGCATGCCTCATTATGCCAGACACGCACTATAACTGCTAGCATACCTCATTATGCCTGACATGCACTATAACTGCTAGCATACCTCATTATGCCAGACACGCACTATAACTGCTAGCATACCTCATTATGCCCGACATGCACTATAACTGCTAGCATACCTCATTATGACTGACATGCACTATAACTGCTAGCATACCTCTTTATGCCTGACATGCACTATAACTGCTATCATACCTCATTATGCCTGACATGCACTATAACTGCTAGCATACCTCATTATGCCTGACATGCACTATAACTGCTATCATACCTCATTATGCCTGACATGCACTATAACTGCTAGCATACCTCTTTATGCCAGACACGCACTATAACTGCTAGCATACCTCATTATGCCCGACATGCACTATAACTGCTAGCATACCTCTTTATGCCTGACATGCACTATAACTGCTATCATACCTCATTATGCCTGACATGCACTATAACTGCTATCATACCTCATTACGTCTGACATGCACTATAACTGCTAGCATACCTCATTATGCCTGACATGCACTATAACTGCTATCATACCTCATTATGCCTGACATGCACTATAACTGCTAGCATACCTCATTATGCCTGACATGCACCATAACTGCTAGCATACCTCTTTATGCCTGACATGCACTATAACTGCTAGCAATCCTCATTATGCCTGACATGCGCTATAACTGCTAGCAATCCTCATTATGCCTGACATGCGCTATAACTGCTAGCATACCTCATTATGTCTGACATGCACTATAACTGCTATCATACCTCATTATGTCTGACATGCACTATAACTGCTATCATACCTCATTATGTCTGACATGCACTATAACTGCTATCATACCTCATTATGCCTGACATGCACTATAACTGCTAGCATGCCTCATTATGCCTGACATGCACTATAATTGCTAGCATGCCTCATTATGCCTGACATTCACTATAACTGCTAGCAATCCTCATTATGTTTGACATGCACTATAACTGCTAGCATACCTCATTATGCCTGACATACACTATAACTGCTAGCAATCCTCATTATGCCTGACATCCACTATAACTGCTAGCATACCTCATTATGCCTGACATACACTATAACTGCTAGCATACCTCATTATGTCTGACATGCACTATATCTCCTGTCATATCTCTTTATGCCTGACATGCACTATAACTGCTAGCATACCTCATTATGCCTGACATGCACTATAACTGCTATCATATCTCTTTATGCCTGACATGCACTATAACTGCTAGCATGCCTCATTATGCCTGACATTCACTATAACTGCTAGCAATCCTCATTATGCTTGACATGCGCTATAACTGCTAGCATACCTCATTATGCCTGACATGCACTATAACTGCTAGCAATCCTCATTATGCCTGACATGCACTATAACTGCTAGCATACCTCATTATGTCTGACATGCACTATATCTCCTGTCATATCTCTTTATGCCTGACATGCACTATAACTGCTATCATACCTCTTTATGCCTGACATGCACTATAACTACTAGCAATCCTCATTATGCCTGACATGCACTATAACTACTAGCATACCTCATTAAGCCTGACATGCACTATAACTGCTAGCATACCTCTTTATGCCCGACATGCACTATAACTGCTAGCATACCTCCTTATGCCTGACATGCACTATAACTGCTAGCATACCTCTTTATGCCTGACATGAAATATAACTGCTAGCAAACTTCTTAAATTGTTTTTTCAAACTGTTTAAAAGCAGCTTTTTGCACATTTGGCTATATAATCACCATCACAAACCGGTTTGTATGCTCATATCTCAAAGATTACCTGTATCTCAAAACTGAAACTTGCTCCAAATTCGGCCTGTATCTCAATTTTCTTGTTTGTTTGCGACTCGTATGTTGAGGTACGACTGCACTGATTATGTAGTGGATACTGCACTTACCAATACACACTGTTCTTACTTATACATACTGTACACACTAGCACATACCATCATAATGCACACTCTCCATGTCTGTATATACTGTCCATACTGGTACATAAGGTTTGTGTTTTTACACACTGTTCATACTAGATCATACTGTACACGCTAGTAAATACTGCCCATGCTAGTATATAGTGTGTACTAGTACGTACTGTACCCACTAGTACTCATAATCACACACAGTAAATATAATGGTACATATGTATATACTGCTACATTCTATATGTACTAGTATAAAGTAAAAGGTTGAGGAAGAAAAATAAATAACTAATCCGAACGGATGACCTCTGACCTGTGTAGAAATCAAGTAAAATACTAATGTGTTAAACACAAAAGTTATGTTACAAACATGTAGATGTAACCTATAGGTGTAACATGTAGGTGTAACATGTATGTGTAACATGTGGGTGTAACATGTATGTGTAACATGTATGTGTAACATGTAGGTGTAACATGTATGTGTACCATGTAGGTTTAACATGTATGTGTAACATGTAGGTGTAACATGTAGGTGTAACATGTAGGTGTAACATGTATGTGTAACATGTAGGTGTAACATGTATGTATAACATGTAGGTGTAACATGTATGTGTAACATGTAGGGGTAAAATGTAGGTGTAACATGTAGGTGTAACATGTAGGTGTAACATGTAGGTATAACATGTAAATATAAAATGTAGGTGTAACATGTATGTCTAACATGTAGTTGTAGCATGTATGTGTAACATGTAGGTGTAACATGTAGGTGTAACATGTAGGTGTAACATGTAGGTGTAACATGTAGGTGTAACATGTAGGTCTAACATGTATGTGTAACATGTATGTGTAACATGTAGGCTACCAAATCACTTACAGAACTTTTGTGTCTAAAACAAACAGCAAACATTGTAATCGTCCAGCTAGATTTTGTCAACTATATGTGGGCAATAAACTGTAATTTTGCACAAAAATTATTTGTAACAAACTCTCAAATATATAAATCTAAATATTTAAATTAATCATAAGTTATGGTATTAGAATATCAATCTTCTGAATAAATTAAATTTTAACAAATCAAATGATAAGTGTATCTTTATATAAAAAAACTTTATTTTCTAGAGCATCAGCAAAAGTTGCAATCTGACTGTATGTTTAAATCATGCATATTCAGGACAGACATAGCAGGTCTTTGTGAGTAAAGTAGTTTGTTATACAGCTGAGAATATTAGTGTAACTGACACAATTAATGCTTCCTATTAGCTATATTTAGCATATTCATTGTAATTTTAACATTGTTATGATTCTGTTATATTTAGTAATATTATTTAACACAAAACAATGTATATGAACGCTAGTATTCCCGCTGTTTCAGCTTATTTTTTGATTTTTATCATGTTTTTTTGCTAATCATTAAACCTTCAACCAATTATTGCTTAATATTTTGTGGTTTGTATAGATAATATCTTTGGTGAACTATATGTCAGCAATTTTGGTTATTTTATGCAAAATAAAATAAGTTTTTTTTATGATATTTTGTTTAATTAAATAATTAGAATGAACAAAAGGAGATAAAATTATCTACTGAGAATTCATGAGTTTTTAAATTCTCACTGCAAAGGTTTCATAAGTGAAACTTTTAATTTTTTATATATTCAGTCAATATGTTTAATCATATTTTTTGTATTATCTAAAGTTTATAGTTTAGTTCCCAATTTGGTGAGATGAATAGTCTGGTGAAAGTCAACTAATTAATTAATCAAATCATCTTCAGCTTAATTTTACCCAAAAATCAGTCATATGAAAATATCAACAAAACAATTACAGCTGCTTCCATGCTAAACTTTTACTTAAAATTTCTCACTGTCTGTTGTTGATGTAATAGAAGCTAGTGCTGCAGATACAAGACGGTCAAAAACTTTTTCAAATTATCAAAATTTAGTGAAACCGCCTAATTGTTTGATAGAATAACTAGCGAAATCAGAGTAAATAGCATATAATTCAAAATGTAATAGCAGTTGAATGAATGACGCAAACAAAGGGTGTATGTTAGGAAGAAAATGCTAACTGGAAATTCATTTCTCCTCTCAATTGTATCTTAGCAAAATCTCAGAGAGATATATGTGCCTAAAGCTCTACACTCAATAATATTATCCGTAATGTGTGCATAATATCTAGCAAATCAGATAAAAAAACAGACGTTAACAAATCAAAACCCTAAAATCTGTTTGGTTAGGGACAGACAAGTGTGATCAGTATCAGTTGATCAATGTAGGGTTTACTAACTGCATCAGTTAATACGTACCTTCAAAACTAATATATGCTGTCTATGCTAATACATACTGTACTTGATTGAACATGCTGTTGATACTATTGCATTACGCTATTTTTGTACACGATGTCCAAGCGAATACATACTGTCCTTCTTAGTACAAGCTAGTATATATACAACTCCTGGTAGTACATTATGAATATGGTTGTACATGCTGTACAAGCTACAGCTATGTGCAGCTATGTTACTAAACAGTAATACGTACAACAGAAACTTTGAATTTGATTTAAATAAGTTTAGCTTACTAAACACACAGCTGAAGCAAAGTTTTAGGATGTTTTATCTATTTTACTGAATTTAACTTCTGGTATCTACAATTTTGTCTCCTAATAGGCTCGGGCTTCGTTTTTAATACAAGTTTAGCCCGTCTCAATAATACATTTTCTAAGCTAAGTTGGGAAAAAAGCCCAAACAATTACATGTTTTTTTCTTAATGAAGTGGGTTTCTGATAGCAGGTTAAAGGAAGTCGTCCGACCACTGAATTTTCTTTTTTGAAGGAATTGCAACTCCAACTCTGGCACCGAATTTAAAAGAAAATATTACCGTTTTACACACGAAAATTGCTGAACAAAAAAACTTCGGTCATTGGGTCTCTTTAAGGCATCGTGAAAAGGCTTTCGGTTAACAGCAATGCGGTGTCTTATTTTGACGTACGTAATAAGCACACCAATTGCCAAAGTTGAACTTTGCAAAAATCTTCGTTGAATTTGTATGATGAAAGAAGATATGTATAGTCAGGTGAAAAAATCATCATGTTCCACTTTGTAAAGGAAAAAATCGTTTATAAAGGTAATTGTAATTTGAGGTTGCACTGAACTTCTTGCTCCTGCTATAAAAAACTCTACATGCTAATACATACTGCATATACTAACACATACTGTGTATGCTTACGTAATCCGTCCATGCTAATTTATCTATGTAAAAGCTTCATGTTTGGACACATTGTCCAATCATACTAACACAGTTAATAAAAATATAAACTGTCAATGCTTGTATACACTTTTCTTGCTAGTAAGTTATGTGCATACTTGTGCAAATCTATGCTGTTGTCCATGCTATTACCACCTGGGAGTGCCAATGGATACTGTCCATGCTAGTTCGGAGTTTTAAGTATCCATGCTAGTAAATTTTGTCCAAGCTAACAAATACATTATGCGCGCATACATACGGTGCATTATAGAACATACTACACATCATGTTACATGCATTACATACTAGTACCTACCGTGTATGCTTGTACATGCTGTATACGGTAATATATAATATACATGATATTGCAACTGTAAACATTAATATATACTCTATAAGCTAATACAAACTAAGAATGGTAATATAAAATGTACATACTAGTACATACTGAGCACGCTAGCGCATGCTGTACATGCTAGACATACTGTTCATGCTCAGTCTTGACCTACCCGCTATCACATGCTGTACATGCAAGAACATACCATACATGCTAATACAAATCTTACATGCTGTAATCTACTGGTAAGTCTAATATACATGTATAATGCACAGGATAGTACGTACAGAAAGTGCTAGCACATGACCTGCTTTCTATTTCAAACTTTTCATGGTTGTACATATTTCCCATTCTAGTACATACTGCATCAGCTAGTAAAGACTGTCCATGCTAATACAAACGGTTCATGCGAGTACATTCTGTGTATGCCAGTGCAGACATTCATGCTGGTACATACCGTCTATGTTAGTGCATACTGTATGTGCTAGTGCAGACTTTATTTTTTGGTACAAACTGTATAATCTAGAACATACTGTATATATATGCTAGTAATTGCTGCATATGCTAGTACATACTGTATATGCTAGTAAATACTGTTTATGCTAGTACATACTGTATATGCTAGTACATACTGTATATATATGCTAGTAATTGCTGCATATGCTAGTACATACTGTATATGCTAGTAAATACTGTTTATGCTAGTACATACTGTATATGCTAGTACATACTGTATATGCTAGTACATACTGTATATGCTAGTACATACTGTATATGCTAGTACATACTGTATATGCTAGTACTTACTCTATATGCTAGTACTTACTGTATATGCTAGTACTTACTGTATATGCTAGTGCTTACTGTACATGCTAGTACATACTGTATATGCTAGTGCTTACTGTATATGCTAGTACTTACTGTATATGCTAGTGCTTACTGTACAAGCTAGTACATACTGTATATGCTAGTACATACTGTACATGCTAGTACATACTGTATATGTTAGTACATACTGTATATGCTAGTACATACTGTATATGCTAGTACTTACTGTATATGCTAGTACTTACTGTACATGCTAATACTTACTGTACAAGCTAGTACATACTGTATATGCTAGTTCATACTGTACATGCTAGTACTTACTCTATATGCTAGTACTTACTGTATATGCTAGTACTTACTGTATATGCTAGTGCTTACTGTACATGCTAGTACATACTGTATATGCTAGTGCTTACTGTATATGCTAGTACTTACTGTATATGCTAGTGCTTACTGTACAAGCTAGTACATACTGTATATGCTAGTACATACTGTACATGCTAGTACATACTGTATATGTTAGTACATACTGTATATGCTAGTACATACTGTATATGCTGGTACTTACTGTATATGCTAATACTTACTGTATATGCTAGTACATACTGTATATGCTAGTACATACTGTATATGCTAGTACTTACTGTACATGCTAATACTTACTGTATATGCTAGTACATACTGTATATGCTAGTACTTACTGTACATGCTAATACTTACTGTATATGCTAGTACATACTGTATATGCTAGTACTTACTGTATGTGCTAGTACTTACTGTATATGCTAGTACATACCATATATGCTAGTACTTACTGTATATGCTAGTACATACTGTACATGCTAGTACATACTGTATATGTTAGTACTTACTGTATATGCTAGTACTTACTGTATATGTTAGTACATACTGTATATGCTAGTACTTACTGTACATGCTAATACTTAGTGTATATGCTAGTACATAATGTATGTGCTAGTACTTACTGTACATGCTAGTACATACTGTATATGCTAGTACTTACTGTATATGCTAGTACATACTGTATTTGCTAGTACATACTGTATATACTAGTACTTACTCTATATGCTAGTACTTACTGTATATGCTAGTACTTACTGTATATGCTAGTGCTTACTGTACAAGCTAGTACATACTGTATATGCTAGTACATACTGTACATGCTAGTACATACTGTATATGTTAGTACATACTGTATATGCTAGTACATACTGTATATGCTAGTACTTACTGTATATGCTAATACTTACTGTATATGCTAGTACATACTGTATATGCTAGTACATACTGTATATGCTAGTACTTACTGTACATGCTAATACTTACTGTATATGCTAGTACATACTGTATATGCTAGTACTTACTGTACATGCTAATACTTACTGTATATGCTAGTACATACTGTATATGCTAGTACTTACTGTATGTGCTAGTACTTACTGTATATGCTAGTACATACCATATATGCTAGTACTTACTGTATATGCTAGTACATACTGTACATGCTAGTACATACTGTATATGTGAGTACTTACTGTATATGCTAGTACTTACTGTATATGTTAGTACATACTGTATATGCTAGTACTTACTGTACATGCTAATACTTAGTGTATATGCTAGTACATAATGTATGTGCTAGTACTTACTGTACATGCTAGTACATACTGTATATGCTAGTACTTACTGTATATGCTAGTACATACTGTATTTGCTAGTACATACTGTATATACTAGTACTTACTATATATGCTAGTACTTACTGTATATGCTAGTACTTACTGTATATGCTAGTGCTTACTGTACAAGCTAGTACATACTGTATATGCTAGTACATACTGTACATGCTAGTACTTACTGTATATACTTGTACATACTGTATATGCTAGTACATACTGTATATGCTAGTACTTACTGTATATGCTAGTGCTTACTGTACAAGCTAGTACATACTGTATATGCTAGTACATACTGTACATGCTAGTACTTACTGTATATACTTGTACATACTGTATATGCTAGTACATACTGTATATGCTAGTACATACTGTACATGCTAGTACATACTGTGTTTGCTAGGAATAGCTGTGCTTGCTAGTGCATACTTTACCTTATAGTACATACTTTATATGCTAGAACCTACTATATCTGCTAATAAATGATGTGCATGCGAGTGCATACTGTATACGCAAATAAATAATGTATGTGCTAGTAAATGCTGTGCATCCTAGTGCATACTTTTTCTGCTAGTACATACGGTATATGCTAGTAAATGTTTTATATGCTAGTACATGCTGCATATGCTAGTGCATACTGCACATGTTAGCACATACTGTATATGATAGTACATACTCCATATGCTAGTAATTGTTGTCCATGCTAGTGCCTACTCTATATGCTAGTATATACTGTACATGCTAGGACATACTGTACAAATTAGTACATACTGTGTATGCTAGTAAATGCTGTATTTGCTAGTGCATATTGTATATGCTAGTGCATACTGCAAATTCTACTACATACTGTATACGCTAGTAATTGCTGTCCATGCTTGTGTATACTGTATATGCTAGTGCATATTGTACATGCTAGTACCTGCTGTTCATGCTAGTACATACTGTACATACTAATGCATACTGTACTTGCTAGTACATACTGTATATGCTAGTGCATACTGCAAATTCTACTACATACTGTATACGCTAGTAATTGCTGTCCATGCTTGTGTATACTGTACATGCTAGTGCATATTGTATATGCTAGTACCTGCTGTTCATGCTTGTACATACTGTACATACTAATGCATACTGTACTTGCTAGTACATACTCCTATAATATAGTTACTGGAGTGCATGCTAGTACATACTGTATACGCTAGCGCGTACTGTATATGCTAATAATTGATACGCTTGCTAGTACACACTGTACATGCTAGTGCATACTGCATATGCTAGTGCGTACTGTATATTCTAGTGCATACTGTATATGCTAGTGACTGCTGTGCATGCTAAAGAAGATTGTATACACTAGCACATGCTGTATATGCTAGTACATACAGTATATGCTAGCAAATGCTGTGCATGCCAGTGCATAATGTACATGCTAGTGCATACCGTACATGCTAGTACATGCTGTTCATGCCAACATGTACTGTATATGTTAGTGCATACTGTATATGCTAGTAAATGCTGGATATGTTAGTATATACTGTATGTACTAGTAATTGCTGTGCATGCTAGTGCATACTTTATATGCTAGTACATACTGTATATGCTAGTAACTGCTGTACATGGTAGTACATACTGTACATGCTAGAACATCTTCTAAACGTTATCACTTCCTGTCCATCCTCAAAATAATTGCCATTATAGCTGTCTATACTGATACATAATGTCCATGCTTTGACATAATGACCATGCCATGATTGTACATGCTGTTCAAGTTTGTGCATACTGTCTCTCCTTCTCCAAAACGCTTCACACTGGTGTTACCAGTATGAAGGTAACACAGTGTTACCAGTATAGCATTTACTAGCATATACAGTATATACTCGCATATCTAGCACTTACTAGCATATACAGTATGAACTAACATATACAGTATTTACTAGCATGAACAATATGTACTAAAATGTAGAGAATGCACTAACATGCACAGCATTTACTATCATATACAGCATTTACTAACATATACAGTATGTGCTAGCATACACAGTATTCACTAGCACGCACAGCAGTCACTAGCACATACAGTATGCACTAGCAAATACAGCATTTACTAGCATACACAGTATGTACTTTCATATGCAGTATGCGCTAGCATGTACAGCATTTACTAGCATATACAATAAGTACTAGCATATCCAGCATTTACGAGCATATACAGTATGCACTAGCACGTACAGTATCTACTAGTATGCACTTTAATTACTAGCATATCCAGCATTTACGAGCATAGACAGTTGGCACTAGCACATACAGTATGTACGAGCATATACAGCATTTACTAGCATATAAAGAATTTGATAACATATACAGTATGTGCTAGCATATACAGTATGTACTAGCAGATAAAGTATGCACTATTATGCACAGCATTTACACTAAAAGTACACTAAATTAATTACTGTACTTTTATATTTTTTGGCTTTTTTAAACCTTTTTCCTGTTTTTCCTGTTTTAGCAAGATAATTCCGGTGTTAAACATTATATACAGTTTATTGTTTCATAGTTAAGCATTAGCTAGTCCGTTTATTAATATCCATACTACATGTACACATAAAATAACTGTGTCGGGTAATTCACATACAATGAGCTTGTTGAGAACACCAGCAGCTTTTCATCAGGAAAAAGTAGTGGGCTTCGTAAGCTTTTAGTTCCTTGAAAAGGTTTCTGGTTTTACTGGCATCAAAACTATTGACTAACCACAAACTATTATGTTTATGTTGTTATAAACCGTAGCATTGGTAGTGATGTTCAGTAATGCTACATTTAACAATGCTATATATGTCCAAATCATTGACCTAATGATGTAAGATAATCTCTATTACAATGGCCTTATATATGCATTACCTTTTAAAATATTTGAGTGTTACAGAGGACTAATAGCGGGTGTTAGTTGGCATCAATCCGCCTGGTTAACACCCAACATATGTTTCTTAGTTTAGAGCTATTTGGGTAATCCATATCTAAAACATTTTTTTACATTGGCACAAATTATTTGTGTAAAAGAAACCGCTGTGTTCCTTTACTCCACCATCAGTAACCAAACTGCTAGACTGCAATTGTAAAATATGCATTTCCAATGTATTTTGTAATTATGTAATTAATTAATTAATTATGTAATTTCCATTTTCCAAAATGTATTCTCAAAAATTACACATTGTCTAATACCTCCAAAGAAAAGAACCTGTTGTGCACAAAATCGTTCCCGTCAAGATATAAATGTTGAAGGTTACAGTTGTTTGACAAAGTTTGAAAACTTTCACAGTTGTTTTTATTTTCTCCCTTAATTTATTTCAACTACAGAAACACTTATCTCATGATATGTAGTGCGAAAGTTAGAATAGTAAATGTTCTTATACGTTAAATACAAATCAATTTTCTGTTCAAAGCCCCTTTTATTACCCAGGCAACACCGGGTGGTACAGCTAGTCTAATAATACTGTAAATACCTGGACTTGTGAAAGTGCTCTGATAACTGGAACGCTCTGATAACTCGAACACGTTCGCTCGGTAGCGTGAAGTTTGAGTTATCCGAGTTTGCCTGTATTTCCCTAACATATTAATAGTAATATACAGTTTATGCAGTAAGAATATGCAATAAGCAACAATCAACTGCTGTCTGGAAGCGAGTCTGGAAGGTCTGCAAATTGCACTGATTCACTAAATAGGACAACTTATAGCTTATTGAATGATGATTGGAAAAAATTAGGTGCCCTTCTTTTAGTCGCCTTTCTAAAATCCTTGTACTGACTATGCATACATTTTGAAGACTCTGACATAAGAATGACAAAAGACTATGTAAAGAAAATTAAGTTACTTCACATTAAATGCCGTGTTAAATGTAACATTCACATGTTTAATAAGATAACAATGGCTAAAAGACCAAATTATTTACTGTTTTTATGGCCTTCAATAAACATGTTAAGGCATTCTAAAGATATTCTGAACAGCAATTTGTCTCAAATAAATGTGTTGCCAATAAATAGTATTCTGTAAGTGTTTACTAGCCAATATAAATACTTGTCTTGCAAAAAATTACAAAGTTGGAACTTAGCTATCTTAGTTCTTTTCAATAAAATTATACTGTAATTAATATTATAGATCGTTTATTTGATTAGCTATTAAAAACTTGAACTCAGCTATAATTAAAATAGTTAATAGTTGCCTACATGCCTGTAGTGAGTCATTAATTGTGTTTCCATTAAAAACATCAGAACAATCTGTTGCTTTTCTCGGACTGGTAGAAATGATCCTTACCTACATTTCTACATTTACTTTTTTAGTTAGGCTATATGAGTAGTACTCACAGTGACCGGATGAACAGATTTACTTTGATTATGTACCATTATTTTAACTGAGCATGTCAAACAGTGGTACATCATGGTGTAACTAGTTAGCATAAATCTACTTGGTGATATAAAAAATAAAATTTATTTACAAGCTTAATAAAAAGCAACTGTGTCCAAATGTTTAGCTACCGATTTGTGGTAAGTTGTGAAATTATGTTAATGAATCTGTACCTGAAATTATATGCTCAAACTTTGCTATCATATTAAACTCTATATATTGAAGATGTGCTGTTAGAAGAGTAAGTCCCTAATTAGTTAATGAAACAGAATCATTAGGCTTCATTATGATAATTCTTGATCAACTCTCTAGTTTATAAATATAGTAGTTATTATCAAATAAGATTTTAGTAATACATATAGATCAACCAATTTTAAACCTTGTTATCTTAATTTTTTCATGTTTTGTCCCTCGTTTGACCTAATTATATTAAAACAAGTTTTCCTTGAAGCATTATTCATGTACCGAACATGATACGTTTAGCTCAGTTATCACAATTTATATTAGCTCCTGAATTCGTGTCTAACTCTTTTATTTTTGTGTTTATAAAAACTGTCCAGAACATGTACAGCAACTTCGATAATCACATTGTTTATAAAAGTCATATGAGCTCTTTTAATTTTAAGGTGATGGACGGATGATCACTAAGGTATCTACTACAGTTGGTGTCCAATAAGAGAAAAAGCAGACCATATGGTATGTATAATTAGAAGTAGTACCTAACATGAACATTAATATTGAACAAGCTGGTTGCAACAGAGTCTACTGTACTTATATTCAATTCGGATTAGATTTCAACATTTTGTTGATTACTAACACACATCTTACAGCATATCCATATTTTCTGTGCACAACTTGTCTTAAGCGGGTATATTTTGTTAAGCATGTGATTCAAAGAGCAGTAAAACTCTATGTAGTCACTCAGATAGTAGAGAATTACTATAACTATTAACTGCAGTGCATCTTTGAAGAAACTAACTTTTGAATGTTTCAATTATAAACAATCTCACAATAAACAATCTGGTCAGTATTATACAATTATCATCTATATCCAACATAAAGGTTGGGGTGCGTGTGTGTGTGTGTGTATATGTGTGTGTGCGTGAGTGTGTGTGTGTGTGTGCGTGTGTGTGGCTGGGAGTGTGGGTGTGTGTTGGTGCGTGCGTGTGTGTGTGGGTGGGAGTGTTGGTGTGTGTTGGTAAGCAAGTGTGTGGGTGTGTGTCTAGTGAATAGCTCTTACTTGGAATTTATTAACCACAAAAATATTGGTTATTAAAATAGTGATTTGGCATCGTTTTTGGCATTATATTAGTTGAGCATAGCAAAGTTGTGTTACGACTCTTTAAACACAAATTTTTTTTTATTTTCCAAAACTTATTTTAGCCATGATGCAAGTGTTACGAGATAAGTATGCAGTTTTTATTATTAAATGTTGCATTTGCATTGATATATTTACTATATTTTACTTTATTTACTATGTAGCATTTATGTCTATTAGTTATTTGGTTCATATGTCATCTTTAAATATGCTGTATCAACTTAAATGCTTCCAATTTCCTGTTCAACATTCATTTGTATTTACTATTGATATGCATTTACTATTGGTAAGAACTTTTGTTGAAACGACTTTATTTTCAGTTTCAACTTTCAACTTTTTCAACTTGTTTCAACTTTTCGTAGCCTTGGTCAAATCCTTAATAATAATGTATATAATGAAATGACATTATATCGCCACCCTGGCAAAAGGGTTGAAAAATAGGGCGTCACTCTCTCATCCAATGCCACCTCCATTTGCTGGCCACTTTGACAATATTTGATCTTTACAAACCCATAGTATTAATTTATCAGTGGAAAGATAGGTTTCCAAGATCGTATTCATAATGAATTGTTCACATTAATGTTATGTTGATGTCATATTAAATATAGGACATCAACTGGCTTCTAAATTCCAAAACTTAAGATCTGACTGTACTGAAAATTACTCACATTCAAATACCTCACATTTTAATATATCAACTGTTAACAATAGTATGGTGGGAAATGTAATAAAGTCCATTAAAGCCAACAAGGCTTCAGGACTAGATAAAATCTCTGGTAAAATTTTACATGCAGCTAACCAGTTGTTAGTGATCCCTCTTACTAAGTTAATTAACAATAGCATTACTCAAGGTATGGTTCCTAAACAAATGAAAATTGCTAGAATTAAGCCTGTCTTTAAAAAAGGCGATCGTGTTCTATGTTCAAATTATCAACCTATATCTATTTGACCAATTTTTAGTAAAATATTAGAGCGGCTAGTAAATGATCTACTATATAAACGGCAATCGTTGTCTGTATGTGTGTCCGCCTTATAGAGTACCGTACCTTTCGGACTATCAGCGGCTACTAGGTATCTAGGGCGCATTAACGGGAATCTCTGGTTAGTACACGCCTCTATACATAACCTATTCATCGTTTGCTGTTTTCACACAATAATGACGTAATAACTTCAACTCGATGGCTTTTTTTTAGATTCATGACACGCGATGTCTTTTGTCCTCGACGTATTAGGGCTAATTTGTTTTCGGCAAAACGATATCGACATTAGACTCTCTCGATATTAGAATTTGGTGCTCAAATTTTATTAACTCTATGAAACACGATGTCATTATTGTGAACCTCTATTTCTGGCTTTTCTTAAGGTTTAATTGCTAAATCGCTGTTAAGGTCACTACTTTTCAAGTAGACATTGTATTATCTCGAGCAGGAATAGCATCTATAGATTCTCTCACCTACGATCAGACAAAGACACTGCAATATTTTATTTTTACATAACATATCATTGTACTGGCATCGTCGTATTCAGAGTTTTGATGGATAGCTGTTGGTGAAACAGTAACATTTTTATACACACACTTCTATGCAAGAATTGATTATTATTAATTCAACATTATCATGAATTTTATTTTGTTTTCTCAGTTCGTATTAATTGTAGCATTACCAAATCATCTCATATTGTAATCGTAGCAAAACAGACTCAATTTAGCTATTACTTGCTAATTATTTCACTGTTACATCTAAACCTTTTTATAGCCGTTTTATTGTTAAATTTTATTTGACCTGCATGAAACATTTTTTTCATGATATGAAGTTTGAAAGTTACAGTTGTTTGACATAGTTTGATAAACTTTACGGTTGTTTTTTTTTCTCTTTATTTCAACTACACAACACACTTTTCTCATACCTATCATGTTTTTTCATGTTACCTATGTAGTTTGAATGTTAGAATGGCAAATGTTGTTATATATGTTAAATACAAATATATTTTCTGTGCAAATACTTTTTTATGACCCAGATACAAGTACAGCTTATGGTGTAAAATGTTGAAAAAATACTTTACCGAAGTTGTCTTCTCGCCTTGGAGCAGATTAAAATTTATATTATTTTATTTTAATGGGAAAAATTGTTTCGGATCTCGAACAACTCGGTTTTTGAACTACCTTCTGGAACTAGTTATGTTTGAGAACTGAAGTTCCACTATACGTTATCAAAAGATATAGGTCACTGAAAGTTATGAAATTTTAAATTTACATTGGTTTGAAAACCTTTACAGTTGTTTTATTTCCTCTCTTAATTTATTTCAGCTACACAAAGCACTTCTTTCATGATATGTAGTTTGAAAGTTAGAATGGCAAATGTTGTTATATGTTAAATACAAATCAATTTTCTGTGCAAATACTTTTTTTACTACCCGGATAACGCCGGGTAGCACAGCTAGGCTTGGGGCCGTGGCATCACTTGGAAATGCATGGGAGACCCGTTTTGCCCCGAGTACAGTGAGAGTCTCCAGGCGCGGCTTTCTTACTTATGTTCCACGCTTATGTTCTTACTGGTAACACGAATACATACTGTACTTGCTTGTAGATCTGTACCTGTTAGTACATACAGTAAATACTAGTACCCCACGGGATGGATTTATTACACTGCATGGATGTATGAATGTATGGATTTATTATACATGATGGATTTATTAGGATCCTGTACTTCCTAGTACATACCGTACTAGCATGGCCAAGTTAGTACATACTGTTCATGCTAGTACATCTGTACCTGCTAGTACATACGATAAATACTAGCATATATGTAGATGCTAGAAATTACTGTGCAACCATTATGAAGCTATACTGTTTTACATACGGAATGCTCATACATATTGTACCTACTAGTACATCCTGTATATTCTAATACACACTGTACACACTAGTACATGCATTACATACTAGCGCATATCGCATATACAAGTACATACTGTACATGCTAGTACATACTCTACGTACTAGTCTATATTCTACATACTGGCACATACAGATATTTTAGTAAACACTGTACATATAATTATATACCGTATATACTTTTACATAGTAGATATACTAGTACATAATGTACATATTATCACACTCCGCATAAACTCTTACATAGTGAATATACAAGTATGTAAGCTACATACTAGTACACAGTTGTATACTAGCACACACTGCACACATTAGTACACTCTGTATTTAGTAGCATAGATTAAAAAGTCAAGAAGTAAAATTCATTTATTAATCTAAACAGATTATCTCTATACAAGTGAAGTAAAACACCAAAAAGTGTCAAGTTCAAATCGTATGCTACAAATTTATGTACAGAAGTTCTGTTTTTGAAACAACAGTAGACATTGTGATGGTTCAATCGAATTGTTCAACTGCCATATATGTGGATAGTAAATCATGATTTTGCCCTAAACCAAACTTGCACTTACCTCTAAATCTACTGGTGAACTTAATCATATATCATGGCCATCTAAAGCTGCTAAATAAATATAAGTATATGTATAATAAATAAATAAAATTAAAGAATTGATATTAAAACAATTACACTTACTAGAGTATCGGAAATATTGCATTCTGGCTGAATCTTTAACTCACGCACATTCAGGACAGACACAGCAGTTCTTAGTAAGTCAATTATGCTTGTATAGAGCAGAGAATATTAGTGTGACTGACATGGTTATTGCTTTCTATTGGCTATATTCAGCTTATTCAGTTTTACTTCAGATCATATTTAATTTTAACTTTGTGACAGCAATATTATATTTAGCAATACTATTAAACACAAAATAGTTCATATGAACACTATTATTCTTGTTGCTTGAGCTCATTTGTTGAACTATTAACCTCTTTGTTCATCAAGTGGTTATTTATTATACTGTTATTAGTATTGATGATATCACTAGTGAACTATAAGTCAGCAGGTGTGATTATTATGAGTAAAGTAAAAAGAAGTTATCATAATATTTTCTTAAAGTAGTTTGAAGTTAACATAAACTCTTTTTGCTCATTCAAAATATTAGGTGCATAAGTAATAAAAATTATCAATTGAGAAGTCATGAACTTTCAAATTCTTACAGAAAAAGTTCATAAGTGAGACATTTAATTTTTTTATAATTAGTGAATATGTTTTATAGCTGGTTTAGTCTAATTAACAAAGTATTATGTTTCTGCTAATATCAATTAATGTACATTATTGTATTTTAGCACATAATGTAGCCTCTGTATAATTTAAAGTTTATAATTTAATTCTCAACTTGACAAGAGGAATAATTTAATGACAGCCAACTAATCCTCTTCTATCAAATCATTTCAGCTTAATTTTTACCAAAATTCAGTCATATATAAATGTAAACATGGAAAATACTACTTCAATTATGTCTGACCTTAACTTAGAGTTTATCACCATCTGTTGTTTGTGTAATAAAAGCATTTCTAGATGAGCTAAAAGCCGCTTTAAATTATCTGTCTGATCAAACTGCTTAATTGTCTGATATAATATGTTGCAAGATAAGGATAATTAGCACAAATTCAAAATGTAATAGCGGGTGAATAGTCGATAAAATTTAAAGTTTAATTGTATTTTAGCAAAAAAATGCTATTAGACAATTATTTTGTGCTTTCATTTGCATATTGTAAAGGTTTTGTGCAACCTTCACTTTCCTCCACTAGTACAAGACTCGGTGCATGAGTTTATACATACATTTTCTGCTTAGTTCATAAGTTGTACAATAATGCTCCAGTAACAGGCAATGAACAGGCCCAGAGCAGCTCTGCTCTCTGCTGAAAATTATTGTTATTATATAGCTGGTAGGCCCCACCTCTGTTCTACTTGGCTGGGCCCGGTTCGGCTTGACCCAGCTCGGCTTGGACTCGGCTCGGCTAGGCTTGGCTCCATTTTGGCTTGACTCGGCTTTGGCTTGGCTTGGCTTTGGATTGGATTGAATTGGCTCAGCTCGGCTTGGATTGGCTCGGATTGGCTAAATGCAGGTGGACGCCATCCACCACAGTATTACATGATGCGTGTTTTATTATCTTATTAGTACTTGTTATTAGTTACTTACTTATCTTGTTACATATTACATATCTTGTTGCTATATTAAATAGATGTTAGTAAGCTGAAAATTTTATAATACATCGCATCAATAATATTGCAAAAAATATGAATATGTATATTTCATTATAACATTAGTAGTGCTAGCATCATAGCACTAGTAATTCACTAGGGTTGCTATTGAAATTATCTGCAATAGTGCTATTGCATCATAGCACAGTAGTCCCCCATACATTAAACTTTCTTTTTAGCAATGCTTTATTATGATTTATAAGCATTCTGCATTCATCATGAAGACATATGAACAGGATTTTAATCAGCTTGTTTCTAGACTATAGCATTATGCTGGTTGTTGTTAAATGTGTTATAATTTCACTTTAGTAGTTTTTAAATGATTAAAGAATAGCTGTTAGTATGTAATATATAAACTATTACAATAAAACCTATTTGGATGCCACTTTTATTTAAAAGTCACTTTAGTTTGCATACCACAATTAATAAAACGTCACTGAAAGAGAAGAGTTGAAAAATAGAGCGCCACCATTGAATTAAATGCTACCTTTATTTAACCTGAACATTGACATTCGATTTTTAAAAACCCATGATAAAAAGTGGCCAATAGAAAAAAAGTCCATGAATCGGTACCAAAATGACTCAGTAAAGCCAATAACAATTACTTTTGTTGTTGCTGTCGTAGTTACAATAATATTGTAGCTGTAACTGGTTATGCAATAGTGAGTGCATAATCATTGTACAATCTAGGTAATAATATCTTTGTATAACATCGGTGTACAATATATATGTATTACATTGTATATCTCCTATTATAGTAAGTGCATAACCATTGTACAGTCTAGGTAATAATATCTTTGTATAACATCGGTGTATAATATATATGTATTACATTGTATATCTCCTATTATAGTAAGTGCATAACCATTGTACAATCTAGATAATAATATCTTTGTATAACATCGGTGTATAATATATGTGTATTACATCGTATAATCTCCTATTATAGGCAAAGACTAAATTGTGGGACTCGTTTTTGGCATACAATTTTGGTTGAGAGATTGTTAAGATGTGTGTTTGCATTCACTGGCTTGCATTCTCAGTAGCCTGCCAGAAAATTAGCTAGTAAACAAGTGTTAATAATTATACTCAAATATGAATCTTAATAACATTGAAACAATTGTTTATTTTATTGGTTTATTATGAGTAGTTGATGTAATTTACTGTATCGCTTTACCTTGATACTGTTTTTAATTGTTAAAAGCCAAATTTTCTAAGGCGCGAACACACTAGGCCCAAGGAGTACAATATTGTGCAGTGGTTGAGTTGATGCTGAACAATAACGCTAGACTAACTCAATCTGAACTTTATCCCATGCGATGTGCAGTTTGATTGGTTGTTTTTTCCCGGAATACACAGTTTTGTCTGATAATTTTCTTGCATCCTTGTTTACTAGTTTCTCACATCAACATTTTACATTTTGTTACTTCAAGTAAACATTGAGATGTTCATAAATTTAAGAAAGGCACACCCAGTGTAGTACAACACCGTATTAAAAATATATCCAATTGAAGAACAATGTTGTAGCAACATTGTATTGATATAAAAAGGTTGGATTCTTAAACTCAGAGTTGATGTTTCTTAAGTTTTATTGTTGTGTGAAATTTTTGAAAGTGATTTCCGCCTAACAGAACCGTAAGTTGTTTACGTTGCTGTCCAAAAAGTCTCATAGTTTCTTATATTTATTTATCAATAACTCTGAAGAAACTGGCTATCCAGAATTTTATTGGCTGTTTGCGAGCACGCTTGAATTACAGTTTGCTGATAAACCGTTTAAGTGTATTTGGGCACACACCAAAAAGTGCAGCAATATCTTCACGTTCCTTATGTTGCCGTGATAAAATCACCCAAGTGTGTTTGCCAACAATTTTCATACTTTATTAATAAAGTTCTAAGCTTGGTAATAAAATCTTTTTGATTCAATACTTATGCCAGTTCTTTAGCATGATAATTTTATGATGCATGCAGCAAGATAGCTCATTTTCTTATCATATGAGCCATAACTGTTAGCATATTAGCATGTTATCATAACATACCATTACTGTTAGCAGCCAATTTGCTTAAATTATAAATTAAAAACCTAAAATGTCAATCAGTCTATTGGAAAAAAGTAGACAGCTAATATGCAATGAACGAATAAAATTATTTTGTTGTGAATTTTACATTTAAAGGTTGACTTGAAACAAAATTTAATATGCAGTTATTTGGTATGAAAAGGTTCCCCATGCTTTTCTCTGCTGTGTTGTAGGTGCAAAATATGTGGAAATGTAATTAAAAGCTCTTAAAAACTATAAAATGAACAATTAGTCGCATCCATCCCGAAAACGACTGAAGGTTGAGATCCTTCTTAAATTCGCTCAAATGTGATGTAGTTGAACACGATGTGCTTTTGTTTACACTTTCATGCAACCTGAATCGTCAAAATATTTTCATAAATATACTTCACGCATTCAATAAAACCATGTCTACTGTCCTTAAGCGTCTATTTCACTATCTGTTTCACTACTTCACAATATTTCACTATTTCACAATGCTGTCACATTGTGCACTGATAACTCAAAACCAAGTTTAAAAATCAGTTGGATTTCGTAATCTTGGCTTAATGGGGTACATATTATTTTTTGATAAACATGAGGAGCCTGTTGGTCACCTGTCATAGTTGAAAAATGCTGCATAAATTGTTCGCGCTATTTGGCGAAAAATATTGGTCACATGATCAGATTATGACTAGATGATTAGACCAAGCTGAAACTAAACTGTACAGTAGCGAGCATTTATACTTCATAAGGGCCGTTTGATAGAACCCAAAGTGTTTGTCATAAACTAATGCTACGAGACATTTTATATTGAGCCTTTTATTAGCTTTTGATGTAATAACATCGCGTGTCAAAACAATAATTATGTCCCAGTTGAATACATTATCATAATAAGGGATTCCAACCTATGGCTGTTTTCATAATGGCTGTAAGTACATGTTTGTTTTTGAGCTCTTAAAAGCTTGTAATTAAATTTCTACATACTTTGAACCTGCAACACAGCAGAGTAAGACATGGTGAACCTTTTCATACCAAATAACCGTAATATATTTTTTTTAATCCAAGTTAATGTGTATTAAACAGACCTATCTAGTCTATTGGTATGTGTGTGTGCGTGCGTGTGTGTGTGCAAGCATGTGTGCGTGCGTGCTTGCGTGTATGTGTGTGTGTACGTGTACGTGTGCGTGTGCGTGTGCGTGTGTGTGTGTGTGTGCGTGCGTGTGTGCGTGTTTGGGTGTGTGCATGCGTGTGTGTGTCTGTAATATTTACCTGAAAGCGAATAGCCTAAACCGCCTATATAATAATTATTAGGCGTGAATTAATTGTACGTTTCTTTGCAGCTATGGCAAGCAAAGTACCTGACTCAGACTCTTCTGAAGATTCAGAGCTATCTAGAGATAGTTTGTCAGGTATAACGTATTTTGTCACAGTACTGGTTTTGCTTTTAAGTGGATATACTATTTTTGCTTATCAAACACCTTGATAAATTTTAATTTATTGAACATTTGGGCATACTGTCATTAATAATCATTATGCACGGGACGTGTAAAAAATATAAAATAGTTTTTCACCAGTTCTATTTTACAACTTTTGAAATAAAATTTTGAATACATGTAAAAAGCTAAATCTTTGTTAACTAAGGGCTAAACATAAAATTAAAAGAAAAATGTATGTACTGCGTAGTCAGCAAAAATTTTATTTGGCACTGATAAAGATTTTCCCTGATATGCTTACATGATTATCAATTATACTTGCTTGAAAACTATGGCTGTCAATGGAAATAGTATAAAACTGAACTGACTTCTTGAAGAGTCTGGTGCACAACGCTTCCAATGAAACAAAACCATAAAAGCACACAGTAGCTATGCTAACTCAATTTTGTCATCGGGTAAAAGTCTCCCAAAATGACTTCAAATGATGTTTTTTTTAATTTAATAAAATCGGTATTCTATGAGCCTATGTACAATGTAGTTTAAACTGAAACATGTCTCTGCTGACAAATGATTTTGCATCTAAACATTTTTTTGGCTATGTGCTACTACAACTGTCTGAAAGAAATGCTTAAAAGCATTTCTTTCAGACAGAGTCCAATGCCACAGCTCTTACACCATGTTGAAATGTGTGTTCCTTTGTAGTCGCCACCGCTGCTCTTGCTACAAAAAGCACAGACTTCACTCTTTTTGTCTGGGATTCTTTCGCCAAATTATCTAGCTGTAACTCTAGACTGCATGATTTCCAGGCTTGGTCTACCAACCTGGTGTCGATAATTTTGATAACCACAGAGCAGGCCTTCAATTACCTATACAACAAACTTTCAATGTTCCATTGGCTTCAATTGACTCAAACCATAACCATCACTTTTCTTAATATATTTTAATTTTTCAGAGTTCACATCACTGCCAGCATCTAAACTATTACTATATTGATTTGTCAAATAATCCCTAACGACGTTTAGTCTTTCATTTTGAACATCGTGCCAAGTGTTGACTGGTTTTTGCAACTTCCATTTTTTCGGAGGAATCGCGATTTTGTTTTCTTCAGGTCGTGGCAGACATAAATGCCTCCAATACATTCATTTATGCGCTAATTCATAGACCGATATTTTGCTAATGATGTTTAAGAATTAATATAAATAATGCACATATTCTTTGTTTATTGTCACTAGGTGAAAGCTTTATAAATGCCTACCAAAATCGATGGAAATGTAATTTTTCCCACGAAACCGACAAACAACGTTTAGGTCATTTCCCCAGCGAAAGGGTAAATAATGGTTTCGTGGTTATTTTTCATTTTTATGAGTGCACAAATTGGTGATTTGACAAAAGTTGCAGCTGCTTTCAATACTCAATAAAAATCTTTATTCAGAAGAAGATCGTAAGAAGACCAATTTCAAAACAAAAATGTGGCATATCTAAAAAGTTACTTTTAACATTTACGTGTTTTTATTTTTTGCTGTTTTTTTACAGCCAATGAGCATTTGACACAATCTGTAGATGAAAGCAAAAGTAAGAAACATGGACCGTCACAAAAAGCTCATGAAGGCAAGTAGCAATGTTTAAACACAGCAAGTAGTTTGTGTCAGTCTAATGATCACGTGTAGATTCACTAACTGGCATTTAGGCTATAACATTATTAATTAGCTATCTCTACCATACTTACTGTGAAACCTCTATTTGAACTTTACCTTTATCATTCAGCTGGAATAAAACTGCACTATTGGAGAAGGGTTGAATAATGCAACACGGTGCATTTTATTGAATGTCACCTTTATTTGACAGCCACTCAGACATTTTTTGTTTTTAATGAACCAATAACAAAAGTAATAAAAGAAAAATGTCCACATGAAATGGTGTCATAAAGGTAATAATGACTCGGTTACACGAATAAAAATTAATTTTTGTTGTTTCTGTAATGGTTGCCATGGTTTTAGTGGTGATGGACCTGATAAGATTGATAGTCACAATCATCTAAACTACACTGATCATTCAAAGTCGCTAAGGTCTAAATCTGATCAATTGACTTCATATTCATCTAAAATGGGGTTATTATTTTAGGTGAATTCTTTTGGAGTACAATCTAACCCAAAATAATGCGAAACTTTTTAGAAACACTGTATAATGTAACTCAAGTTGTCATAACATATTGAAATCCGGTTTTTCTCAAAATCTTCACTATTATCCTTACAATTCTGAAAGATACACAATCAAAATAAATAATAACTGGATCATAATCACTAGCTACATAATGCTTTACTCAAAGTAGTTTTTTGTCAAACTCAGTCCGATACAAAAGTGTATATATAAATGGTTTTGGCAAAAATGCTGAAGTAGACGGCATTTATGTCCACTCGAAGAAAAGTGCAAAATATATTCAACATTAGTAGAACCGCTTAGCCCAAAAACGGGTAATATTTATTTTCTCAAAATTGTGATGACCTATTCAAAAAATGCAAGGCCAACCCTATTTGAAAGTTACCTCTAATAGAACTCCTTTAGAGAGAAAGGATTGAAAACTATCGGCCCATGCCGCTCATATAGAGGTTTTTCGGTAAGTTAAATTGGAGTTATCAGTAAAGCTACTGCAAAACCTCTAATTGAACTCCGCCTTTAATAGAAATGCCACCTTTATTTAACCGTGGCTATATGATAAGGGTTCAAAATAAAGCGCCACCCTTTACTTGAAGGCAGCCTCCTATAATAGAAACTGATCAATATAAAAGTGTTCACCAAATCGTACTATGAGTAACTCGGTCAAATATTTATCAATTAATTTTTCATCATTTTCTGTTCGCACCACCGTCTCATTTTCAACTTGAAAGCTTTTTAATTTTCTTGTTAAAACTTTGATGGGAACACCATAACAAGAATTTACTGTTTCAGGCTATTAGTAGTTTTTTTAATGTAGTCTTAATATTTAGTCATATGTGAGAAAAAGAAGTTTATAATCGCGTATGAATGAGTAGTGTGCTCAGCGCGAATGCGATTAAGTTTTTCATTATAGTATTTGTGCGAAATGCAATGTGTGAAAGTTTTGCACTCGTAAAAAATGGTTTGAACGCTGATATAAACTAGTTCAGCCGAACAGAAGAAGAGTTGAAAGCATTTTGGAAACATTTTCATTGTCAGAAAACATTTTGGAAGGTTTTGAAGAGCCAAAAATATGTTTTGTTTTAAGTAGCAACCAGAACGCAATTGGCTGAGCAAACAGCACAAATATTTTTGTTTCAAAAATGTTAATTTTTGTTCATGGATGTGTTATAAATATGATTGGCTCATGCCATTATTTTTGAATATATATTTACAGCATTTGATAGATTAATATATAATTTATTAATTTGCAATTTTATAGTATATTATTCGATAGCATCTTTGCGGTTACCTGAACTTGGCTTACAATAGATAGGCTCTCATAACCCTTCTTCCATTGCACACAAAAAGCAAGTTTTGAGAAAAAACTGCAGCAAACCTACCAATGTATAAAGTTTTTGTGCGACCTTCAATTTCCTCCACTAGTACAAGACTCATGCATGAGTACAAAACATATAATTCTGCTTAGTTCATCAAGGTGTACAAGAAATAATCAAGTAACAGGCAATGAACAGGTCCAGAACAGCCTTGCTCTCTACTGAAAATGTTCGTGCTTATATAGCTGCTAAACTCCGCCCTTGTTCTGCTTGGTTGGACCCTGCACGGCTCGGCCCGGCTCGGCTCAGGTCGGTCCAGCTCGGTTGGGTATCGAGTCTGTACGGCTCTGGCTTTGTTGTGGCTTGACTCAGCTTGGCTTGGCTGTACATCGGCTTGGCTTGGTTAAATGTAAGGGGACGCCATTCACCACACACTCTCACCATTGACGACTACGGTCTCTAAACCACATCTTGCGGGATGACTAGCTGGGTCAGAGCTTCATGCTGGCAGGCTCCATAGCAGAGGAGCTTTATTTCCTCCCTGTCAAAGCCGGGCGGACCCGCCTGGGGGGCACAGTGGTGTCCTAGCCCGCTGTGCCCTTCTCCGGGGGCTCCGACATCTCCCTCCTCTGGTTGTGGGTGTGCAGGTAGCCATCGCCGATGAGCCCCTCATGTTCTTCTGGCAGAACTGCTCCCAGGAGTCCTGGTCTACCAGATATACCACTGGCTCTACTCCTCCTTGCTGGTGAGTTGCGTGGTGTAGCAACATCTGGTCCCTCGACACGTGCTGCCAATTGCAGAGACTCACAAACATGGCAGCACATGAAATTGGATCCGCTGGGTGCTGGTTGTGAACTGGCAGATCCGGCAGCTGCCATCTTTCACCTGCTTTTCCGCTCGTGTTACAGTCCGGGAAGACAAGTACTTAATGGTCCTTACAATGGTCTTCTTTGGTGGCCTGACTCTTTATGGCTTCGGCTGCCTCACAGGTGTACTTTCCCTCATGGCAACAGCCGGGGGAAAAGAAGACAACTCCAGTGAAGGGGGACTGGCCCGTCTCCTCTTTGTGCGTACATTAGCCACCCGGCACTCTTCTTCCACTGGTTCTGGCATGACTTCTTTTAGTAGCGCCTTTACGCTGTCCTCTGTGGCATCTAACAGGGCCTCTGCTCTTTCCTCAGAATTCTCCAACATGGCAGAATCTGGCCATCGTACCATCTCCCTCTCTATGTTACTCCTTTTGTAGGCCACCACAATTGCCGGCGTTGGCCTACCTACTCCTCCAGTTTCTTTCAAACTAATTGGGACCGAAGTCAGTAAATCCGATAGAAATGCGTTGCCTTTGCTCTCCATCTTTTCCAGCGCTCTGATGTCGTCCAAAGAAAACGAGTGCTTTAATAAGAAATCCTTGGTTGCGTTCGTGAAAACCGTTTTGCCTCCTTTCCGCGTGACTTCCGGACCGTTTTCAGTTACTTCCATAGAGTAGCATACACCATCTCCGTATCGTTCCGGCCTCCTAGTTGTCCGGGTCGGCCTCTGATTGTGCCGGACCGGATTAGATTGGATTTCGGGGCTGATGGGATCTGGTTTTGCGGTCTCTTCGGTCTCTACTGAGTTCGATTCCGGTTCTCCCGGAACTTTGTTCCGTGTGGCAAGATTGATTTCCTCGGAATTTGGAGGGCGTCCTGTACTTCCTTTTTTCTCTGGTTCGGCCGAATTTTTCCCGGGAAGTACCTCCTCTTTGCAGCTTCTATTAGCAACTTTTTCCAGCTGGTGGGTGGCATTATTGGTACAGGATCTATTCTGCCTTCCTCTTGCCTTCTCTTCAGCCTGCTGGTTTGAGCGCCCTTCATGTCGGGGCCTCTCCTTGGCTCCGGAGTGGCTGGGGCCTGCCCAACCTCTCTGGGCAAGCGTGATAAGGCTTCAGCCTTCCTTCGCTCTCCATGGAAGACTGTCCCTGCCGTTCCACCAGATAAGTGTGGTTTCTCCAGGCCTTCAAGACCTGGTATGGTCCCACAAAGTTCGTCTGTAGCTTGGGATTTTCTTTTCGTCTCCGGCGTTTGTTCGAGAGCCATACCCAGTCACCTCGGGCTTACAGCAGTGGCTTTTCCTTATCCTCTTGTCGCACTTCCATCTGGCTTCGCCGCAGCGCCTCGTGCGTGGTCTGCAGTCTCTGCTGCACCTTAAGAGCATGCTCAAGGGCAGGAAAGAACTTGGTCGGTGGGGAGTGACATTCTAGATGGTCTGGCAACCTCAGCTCTCGTCCCAACATTAGCATGTTGGCCGTTTCTCCAGTCGCAGAGTGGGGGGGGGTTGGCTCTGTATGTCCTCATCAGCTGAGGAAGCAGCACCCTCGAGGAATCCCCGAGTCGTTGGTTATTCCGCTCTACGATTCCATTTGCCTGTGGGTGATACAGAGTCGAGTGGGTTTTTCTTATGTTCCAGTGTTGGCACCGTTCGGCCATCAGTTGGTTCTCAAACTGTGCCCCCTGGTTTGTGTGGATCTGCTTGGGCAATCCCAGGTAGCAGAAAACCCACTCATCCATTGCCTTGGCAACCACCAGGGCCGTGGCGTCAGGTAGTGCCAATGCGTCCTGCCACCGGGTGAAGTGGTCAGTGAGAACCAGAACCCACTTGTTCCCCTTGGCGCGACAGGAAATGGCCCCACCAGATCCACAGCCACCTTCTGCAAAGGTCGTTCTGCGTAGAGCCTCCTTTTTCCTCCGGTCCCCTTTTTCTTTCCATGCTCTGCGGCCTGGCATACCTCGCAACTCTTGATGAGCCACCATACTGTGGACGTCTGCCCAGGCCAGTACCACGTCAGTTGGAGGCAACCTATCGTCCTTCCTATCTTAGAGTGAGCCAGGGTGTGCGATTGCCACACTGTGGTTTCCCGCATGGCCGGAGGGCAGATGGCGCACCAAATAGCGTGCTTCCAGCACGCCGTCTTGTCGTATGCGCAGAAAACCCTGCATGTAATGCAGGATGTCCAGCTCTCCGCTCCCGACCTCAGCTGTTCAGCTGGCACCTGTTCTCCTGTGGCAATGGCAGGGTACATGATGGCCAGTGATTCCTGACCGGTAGCCTGTGTCTTTGCTAGTTCGCCTTTTGGTCCTGTCACTCCTGGCGGGGCTGATAGCCCCTCGGGGAAACACCTGGCACCCAGGCTCAATTCCGCCACTGTGGGGGCGGGAGTCCCGTGCGGGTTGCCGTCCGGCCACTCGGGGTATGCAACGCTGTCCAGGGTCGATCCCACCCTATCGAGGGCGGGAGTCCCATTCAGGCAACTGGTCGGTACCCACGTGGCTAACAGCCCTTGTTCCTTTGCTAGCTCCTTCTATGAGGGGCCCCGTCCATCTGTTCAATGCATGCGCATTGTCGGCAGTCCTCGCATGATTGCCTGCTCAATCCATCCGCATTCCGTGGCGAGTCCCTGCTCCAGGTTGTAGCGGAACTTCGCTAACATCTCAACCCACAAGGCTTCTTGGTTTGAGGGTTTCCTCCTCCGGCATAGCTACCGGAGGGACAAGTGGTCCGTCCACAGGAGGAACCCTTGCCCATACGGATACGGCCATAAGTGCTTGAACGCCTTCACTACTGCAAGTAGCTGCTATCGAGTGACACAGTAATTGCATTCCGAGGGGGTGAAGGTCTTGCTGTAGTAGGCAATGGCTCTCTCGCAGCCCTCCTGCACTTGAGACAGCACATCCACTGGTATCTGTGTCCAGGATGTACTGCCACCGAGGATCCGGATAGCCCAAGATCAGAGCGGTGCTGATGCTTTTGTTCAGTATGTCGAAGGCGGCCTGCTCTCTTTCTGTCCATCTCCAGGGCTCTCCTTTTGCAGTCAGTCGGTGCAAGGGGTGTGCTATAGTGGCGAACTCCGAGATGTATTGTCGGTAATAACCGACCGTCCCAAGGAACCCTTGGAGTTCCCCTACTCTGCGCGGACTCGGCCACTTTGGTACTGCCTCCACTTTGTTGGGGTCTGTAGAGACTCCGTTCTGGCTTATTATGTGCCCCAGGTAGCAAACCTGGGGTTGTAATAGCTTGCACTTGGAGGGCTTCAGCTTTATTCCGGCCTTGTGGAGTATCTAGAAGACCTCCTCCAGCCGATGTAGATGCGTATCAATATCAGGGGCGAAGACGATAATATCATCTAGATATAGCGGCAGCATTATCCAGTGGAGGCCATGTAGGACACGTTCCATGATTCTTTGGACGGTGGCAAAGTAGAAGGCAACACCTTCCACTTCCACAGCCCGGACTGTGTCGAGAAGGCTGACTTCTCCTGCACCTCTGCATCCAGGGGCACCTGCCAGTACCCGCTCACCAGATCAAGCGTGCGAAAATAGCAAGTGCCGGACAGGGCATCCAAGCTGTCATTGATCCTGGGTAGCGGGTAGGCATCCTGCTCCGTGACAGCATTAAGACGCCGGTAATCAATACAGAAGCGCCATTTCCTGTCCTTCATCCAGACCAACACTACGGGGAGCTCCAAGCTCCTCCGGCGGGCTCGATGAGTCCTCGTTTGAGCTGGTCCTGGACCTGCCTCTCCGCCTCGGCCTCCTTCTCTGGTCTGAATCTAAGGGGGTTGTCGGATCGGCCGAGTACCTTCCTTAAGTGGAATAGAATGTTGCACCTCCGAGGTCCTTCCCACGTCATCATCACCCGTACTAAACATGT